>NW_007727673.1:194527-214978 GCF_000696425.1 Galeopterus variegatus
GTCAGAGATGATTCCAGAGAGAAGCAGCCATCTGAGCTGGATCTTAATGTTGAGCTTCAGATTTAGCACAGAAAGAAGGGCCACCCGGGTTAAGGGAACAACCCAAGGTGAAGTCCTCAAGGTTTTAAGTACTTGGGCAATGGTGGGTAGTTCTCATGGGTGGGAATGGGGGGCTTATATGAAGTGCCTTCAAAAAGTTCATGGATCTTTTAATTCTATTTTCCCACACACTTTATGAAGACCCTTGCAGAAGGCAGGCCAGCAAAGCAGGCAGGGTCAGAATGTGGGATATCTTAGCTACCCAGACTAGGGCTTGCAAATTCACTGTGTTCACCGAAGGGGGTGAGGTAAAAAAAAATGATAGGATCAGGTCGCAGGCAAGGAGATCCCAGGGACAAAGATGTGAGACTTGAAGTCACACAGACCTGGCTTTGCCACTTAGAAAACATGTGATCTTGGGCAAGTTATTTAACCTTTTATGTTTCAGTTTGCCAAGTGGGAATATTATCAGCTCTTTCCCTCACTGCATTTGAGTATTAAAAGAAGTAACATAGGTAAAGTGCTTAGCATAGTTGGCATAGTAAATCCCCAAAAGCTGTTAGATATTTTACCATTACTATTAAAAAGGCAAATATTTGTGTAGTATCCATATCCACACACTTACCTTTGTTCCATGGCCAACATAAAAGGACATCCCAGCTAAAGGAAGGTGGGGACTAGGGGTTAAATGTACTAAGGCATTGGTTCTCAACATGGCAGGGGGGCGATTTCCACTCACCCCACCCTCCTCACCCCCGCCAAGGGGATATTTGGCAATTTCTGGAGATGTTTTTGGGTATCAATACCCTGGCTGCAACTGGCATCTAGTGAGAAGAGGCCAGAGATGCTGTTAAACCTCCTATAATGCACAGGAAAGCCCCCACAACAAAGTTACCTAGCCCCAAATATCAATAATAGCAAGGTTAAGAAATTCTGTCCTAAAAAAATACACACAGCAGTTATATGGCACCATAGCAGCTGGGTGTCCAGGCTCCGGAAAAAGTATGCTAATGCCAAAAATAGCAGTTACAGCGTATGGTTTTGCACATTTATAAAAAGACACCATTCTGGATTCTATATCTGTCAGAATAAATATGAGGGTGAGGAAAAAACAAAAGACAATCTAACAATGTATAAAAAGAATAATTATCATAACCAAGTAGGATTTATTCCAGGTACCTAAGGCTGGTTCAATATTCAAAAATCAATGTAACCCACCATACCAACAGGTGAAAAAAGGTAAATTATATAATCATATCAATTGATGTAGAAAAAGTATTTGACAAAATTTAACACCCATTCACAATAAAAAGAAAATTATCTCAGTACAGGAACAGCAGGAAACTTCTATAAAAATCTTACAGCTTACATCATACTAAAAGCAAAAGACTGAATGCTTTCCCTGTAAGATCAGGGACAAGATAAGATGTTCATTCTCAGCACTCTTTTCCAACATAGTACTGGAAGCTGTAACCATTGCAATAAGCAAAGAAGAAAGAAGGGGAGGGAGGAAAGGTGTACAAATTGGAAAAGAAGAAATACAACTATCTCTATTTGCAGACAACATGGTTGTCCACAAAGAAAATCCCAAGAAATCTAATAAAAAACTCAGAATTAATGAGTACAGAAAGGTCACAGAATATAAAATTAACACACAAAAATCAACTGCATTTCTATATACGACCAATGAACATGCAGAAACTGAAATTTTAAAAAAAGCACATTACCATTTACAACTGCTCCAAAGAAAATTAAATACGTAGGTATAAATCTAACAAAACACAAGATCTGACAATTGCTTAAGATAAAAAAATAGTGACACCACCAAATGCTGGCATCTTCATCTGTTTTCTGCTGCTATAACAGAATATCACAGATAGGTTTATTTACAAACAACAGCAGTTCATTTGGCTCACGGTTCTAGAGGCTGGGAAGTCCAACAGCATGGCACCAGCATCCGGTGAGGGCCTTTGTGCTGTGTCATCCCATCGTTGAAGACAAAAGAGAGCACGCAAAACAGAAATAAAATCTGGCCAAACTCATCCTTTTTCTTAGGAACCCACTCCCATGATAAGTAACTCACTCCTATGGTAACAACATTAATCCATTCACGAGGGCACAGCTCTCATGAACTAATCACCTTTCAACATTGTTACCACGGCAATTAAATTTCAGCATGAGTTTGGGAGGGGATATTCAAACCATAGCAGCTGGCAAGGATCCAGAGAAAATGGATCACTCATACTTGTACATTGCTGGTGGAAATGTAAAATGGTACAGCCACTCTAGAAAATGGTTGAAAGTTCCTTCTAAAACTAAAAATGAACTTTTCATACAACTCAGCAATTGCACTCTTGGGCATGTATCCCAGAGAAATAAAAATGTATTTTCATGCAGAGATATTCTCATCAGCTTTATTTGTAATAGGTAAACCTGAAAACTATGCAAATTCTCTTCAACGGTTAAAAGGTTAGACATCAGTACCATGAAATGCTACTCAACAATAAGAAGGAACAAACTATTGACAGACGCAACAACTTGGATAAACATCGAGGAAATTATACTGAGTGAAAGAAGGCAATCTCAAAAGGATACAAACAGCATAATTCAGTTTATATAACATCTATGAAATAGCATAATTATAGAGACGAAGAACAGGTTAGTGGCTGCCAGGGGTTAGGGATGTGGAGGAGCAAAGGGAGTGTGTCTATAAAGGGGTAGCCTACAGGAGGCTTGTGATGATGGTACACCTAGGCATCTTGACTGTGGTGGCAGTGTACATGAAGCTACACATGATAGAACTGCATACAGCTATACACACACACACACACAAATGAGAGCACGTATAACTGGAGAAATCTTTTTAGTTTCTTTTTTTTTTTTTTTTATAACTGGAGAAATCTGCATCAGCTCCGTGGATTGTGCCAAGGGCAATTTCCTGGTTTGATAATGTACTATAATTATGCAAGATGTTAACACTGGGGGAGACCGGGTGAAGGGTGCACCAGACCTCCCTGTATGTTTCTTTGCACCTTCCTGTGAATCTATACACTTAATGGTTCCTTTTACATGACACTCTAGAAAAGGTGAAACTGAAGAGAGAAAAAACAGATCAGTGGTTGTCAAGGGCTGAGTGGTGTGGGAATGAGATTGATTGCAGAGGGACACAAAGGAACTTTTTGGAGTAAAGGAAACACTCTATATCTTGATTGAGATGGTGGTCAGATGACTGCATGTAAAAGGCATGGAACTGCACACTTGAAAAACAGATGAATTTTTTTATATGTAAACATACATATAACTTTTTTAAAAAGAAGAGAGAGACCAATGGCCAAGGGTCTCATAAAATACACCCATTAAAAACAGTTTCTTAGCGCGGCATCTGCAGTGAGCTGAGTGTGAGAAAGCAGCCTGCCTAGTCATGGGCCTGTCCACTGTCACTCCAGCAGTGCAGTGGACTTACCTGGAGGGCCCAGCTATTGGGAAGGAGGGATTTCAGCCACCAGGTATGAATGTGAGGAGGAATAAACATCTGACAAGGCAGACAACTCAAAAAAAGTTGAGTGGGGCCGGCCCGGTGGCGCACTGCTACAGCGCGCCACTTGGGAAGTGCGGCAGCGCTCCCGCCGAGGGTTCGGATCCCACATACAGACCGGCCGCTCACTGGCTGAGTGAGGTGCGGGCGCAACACCGAGGATTGCGATCCCGTTGCCGGTCCCGGTCCGGTACGGGCGCGACACTGAGGGTTGCGATCCGTTGCCGGTCACGAAAAAAGACAAAAAAAAAAAAAGTTGAGTGCTCTGCACAATAGAAGTGAGCAAGGTAAGAACATAATGAATGAGTGCATAGCCAAACAAGTAGAACTCCTTCTGAGCCTCGGTTTTCCTCAAGTCAGTTAACATTTCAGAAAATGTCTCCTTAAGCCCTTCATGCTTACGACACATGGCACTGTACAACATTCTCTCTAACCCTCAAAGCAATCCCTCAAGGTGGACCTCCCTCCTGCCACTGCAGCAAAGAGGGCGAGACAGCTGGTGCCTTAGGAAATCTTGGGTTCTGGAACTAGAAGGTTTGCATGTGTATCCCATGCCTGCCACTTACTGGTTGGTGGCCTGGAACAGTCTCTGAATCCCATTGACCTTCCAGTTGCAGAAATACAGATAATGAAAATGGTCATAATACACTCCCCACCTCTCTCTCTTTGCAAAGTGTTATACTTTAATAGTGTTCCTTGAAGGCTCTGATTTTAAACACATTTAATTCAGTAACCAAAAAAATTAGTTTTTTAATTATCTAAGGGACAGCTCAGATGGCCCTACTATTCCTCTTACATATAACAAAAACAGAAGGAGAGTCACCTCTTCCACTGTCCTGTCCTGAAATCAATCTCCACATTTTGAGAAAGTTGGGTGTTACCTGTTGTGTCAGAGTTCTTTAGAGAAACAGAACCAGCAGGATATATATATACACACACATATATGTATATATGTATACGTACACACCCACGCACAGTAATCCCAAGGGCTGGCTTATGTGACTGTGAGGGACTGGCATGTCCAAAATTCACAGGGCAGGCCAATAGGCTGGAAACTCTCAGGCAGGACCTGATGCTGCAGTCTTGAGGCAGAATTTCTTCCTTAGGGAAACCTCAGTTTTGCTCTAAAGGACTTTCGACTGATGGTATGTGACCCCCCCACCATATGGATGATAATCTTTTTTACTTAAAGGCAACTGATAGTAGAAGTTAACCACATTTACAACATATCTTCACAGCAACACCTAGATTTGTGTTTAATTGAGTAACCAAGTTGACAGTTAAAACTGACCATCACACCTGTTATGTAGTGTAGGGTCATCTGATAGCACAGAGAGGGTTGACAATTCCTACTCAAGTTTTCAAGAGAAGCAGGAGATTTAGGGACCACAATGTCTAACAACGACAACAACAAATTCCTGGTCCCTTTTTTTGGGCACCTCTCAATGTCATGGATGGTTCTAGTGTTTGCACTCGCTCTTGTATGAACTCTGTGGCATAAGCTAGAAAACATTTTAACCTAAGATCTAGTAAAGGGATCTGAGTGATGTAAAAAGAAAGAGAAGGTATGAAAACAAAAACACAGACTTCAACCTCTCATAAATAAAAAATAAAATTCATTTACTGAAAAGAAAAATTTTAACACATGATCTACGTGCAGAACCCAAAACAAATCTTCTACAAGCTCTGGAACAATCCACATCTCTCCATCATGCTGGAAATGTACACACATGCAGGCACATAACATACACAGTACTGCGTGGTTATTAGTGCCTGCTGTAAGACACTTATTCCTCTCATTCACGTCCATGGACATGCTTTACAATCGAAGCTCCTGATTTTATTGTTCACTAAAACAAAATAGGTTCCCCAGCATCACCTTGGTTTAAGCCAACGAATACAATGAACAGCAGGCACCCTCCACCCTCATTTTCCACCTCCCTTACCCTGACAACCTCAGCACTGTTTATGTCCTCTGGCCAGGGAATGACTCAGTGGTACACAGGAAAGGGAAGAAATCTATTGGGCTGATGCGGTCACAGCAGCACTAATTGTCTGAAGATACTGACCGTGATTTCAAAGACAAGCCGCACCCTTTCCCCTAGAGGTCTTGGATATCTGTAGTTTGGAAAGTTAAGTTCTAAAGCAGACTTGAAACTGACCTCCTCATCTCCAAGTCCTGCCACTTGTGCTCTGTGTCTCCTCTTCGAGGAAACAGTATTGTACTCCCACCAGGGGCCGATGCGAGACCTGCTTCAACATCTGATCAACTGGACTAAAACCCACTAACACAGACCCCCTTGCTGGGAGCAGGAAGTGAGAGCTGTAAACATGAATAAATTGAGATTTTGCACTTCCAAAATCATGAGGTGAACATGTAGTGTTAAACAGAGATGATATTCTAGGAAAGGAGAAATTTGAGAAGAAAAATTAAGACAAGAGAATAGGGAGGGGGAAAACGAGCTTTCTAATGTACTTTTTGGGACCAACACTTTAAGACTACTGATAAAACTGCAAATTTGGGGGCTGGCTGGTTAGTACACTTGATAGAGCATGGTGCTGATAACACCAAGGTCTACTTGCAGAAGAGGAAGGACATCCCCTCACTGCCAACTTCTCCTGGCTGACCCTGTACTAGACACCTAAGAGTTGTACAACTGCACAGCAAGGAAGGTCCTCTAGCTGGATCCACCTTGCCTGGTCTTCTAAGGTAGCCACACAATCAGCTGTCAATGCAGCACAGGAAAGAGATCAAATGGGCAGAAGCCATGCCGAATTAGCTTCCAGAAACCCCAGAGCCAGAGCCAGCTTCTACACACCACATTCTTGGGGCCAGGGACCTTGAAGCAATAGCCTGCATTTTGCTAAGGGGGACTGAGGACCTCAGTAGTCTGCCATCCAGTCCTCAGGTCAACATCACAGTCCCAATCTCAGAAGTCACCTGGACAGGACTGCCTCTAGCAGTTCTGAGTGCACAGATGCCTCCAACGAGGAGGCTGTGGCAGGACACACACCCGGCCCCCTTCCATTGGCATGTACCTTATTGAAAACAACTCTCAGTACTGCCGTGAGAGGACAGCTAGGTAACAGCTGGGCTGCCAGAGCCCAAGCTTGCTAACAGTTTCCGGGCCCGCTTTGGTAACGTCTAAGCCTGAGACTCCAGAGTGCAGGGCCTCTGCTAATCCCAGCTAGAACTTTGGTCACATAGGCACCTGTTAGAGACCACAAAGGAGCAGAAGGGGTGGTTGAAAAGTGTCATTCTCCTAAGGGAGGACAAGTCAATGATGGTGACATCTTCCTAAGTTGATGAACTATTATCAGGTAGGTTAGAAGCCACTGCAATGAGAGAGTCCACTTTTCCTGTCCCTTCCCCTCCAGATTGGCTCCACTGGCTTTGGAATGGACGAGAAAGAAAAAAAGCTGGGGCCATGAGGGTAGGTCACAGCCCTTACCAGCTTTGGTGAAACACAAAAACAAAACCCCTGATAAATGTTTGCTGCTCTCCTGTAACCAACGTTCAGGGCAAACCGTATCTCCAGGTGAGCAAGAGCCTGATGACAGGAGTGGAGGAGACAAGAAATCCGCCGGGTTACACCCATACAAACACATGCATGCACACCCGCACAGCTGACGCAATGGGAGGTAATAAGTGCCCTTCTGAAATACTCCTCTCATGCCAAGAGGGAAGAAGAGGCAACTCAAAGCCAGGCAATGTATCTTTCTTTGCCTTCTCTCAAGTTTGCTCCCGAATCTGAAGGCTGAGCTAGAGATGAGCCAAAACTGAGACTGCTTGTGATACTCAGGGAGGCACCCTGGGGAAAGAACAGGGGTCACGATTAGTGTTCAGTGGTCCCTTTCGAAGTCCAGGTCCTGGAGGCAGCGTGGGGCGGGCACTGGCTCTGCCCCAGCCCCCAGTGATTGTAAACAGCCGAGCACCGCACGTAGTGTCAGACCAGCTGTGTCAAGTCTATGAACTTAAACTCTGTGCACACTGACCTCAGTTTCTCATCCCTGGCAATGAAGTGGGTGCCTTCCCAGCAGGATGGCAACCGAATGCTGCCACTCCTTCTGCTTGTTGGGGGCCGAGGGTGGAAGATGGCCTGAATGTACAAAGCAACCATTTTATAGGTCTCCCTTGGCAGAAGCACAGCCCACTAGGAAATCCTTCCCCTAGGCCTGGCGCAGCAAATATTTCCTGAGAACTTCGATATCTCTTCAGTATGAAATCAGGCTGATCAATGCGAGGTAAAATCCGTGCCTCCCCACAGAGGTACGCACTTAGATGATTCTGATTAAAACCTTCAGGGCACTCAGCCAAGACTGCGGAGGACCTAAGCAGACAGTTCCTGGGGCAAGTTCATTTTCCGCAGGAGACGCTGAGTGAAAGGTTACTAAGGAAGAAGCAACTCATTATAACCCCAGATCTAGAGACAAAGTCTAAAAACAAAAATCTAATCTTAAATAAAATATAAATATCTTCCATTTAGGCAGCACTTCATATCTTTTAAGAGCTGAAGCAATTAAGAATACAGTGTTGTGACCCACACTGAGGAATTCAGAGAAGAAAAGGTGTTGCCCTCAGGGTCACAGGAAGCCAGAGAGTAAAGATTACAAACTCCAGCTTTGGGGACTGGTTTTAAACTACTAGGTAGGTCCAGACACCCCCTGGAGACTTGACTAGGTAGGAGAATATTGGGTACAACATTTGAGAGAAAGATGAAGAGGAGGCCAAGCTTTATAAAGAGGGAGAGCTCCCACTTATGTAATCTAGCCTGGCCCAGGAAAGGAGAAAACATGAGGTGGGGGACACTAAAAGTTTTAAATAAAGTAAGCTGTGCAACAGGAATAACTTGGGTGAGGTGGGCCAGAAGGAGGCAGGCAGGTGATAAGGGAGAAGGCATGGTGAGGGAAAGACCCGAAAAGTTCTGGGTTAAAATAAGTACAAATGCGCAGTGAAAGCACTGCTACTGGTGGCACCTGTCATGTCTGCTACCCACCCTCTCCCCTGCCCTCAGCCCCACCCAGCCCAGCGGACCCAGCTGCTAGATAGTGGGGTTCCCAGACAACAACCTGCCTCTCCCCAGAGCTTAGACCATACCTGAAGCTCTGGAGCCAAGTACTGGGGGGACACACAGGGTTGGGGTGGGCAGGTGCAGAGAATGCACCCAGATCACGACACAACAAAGGCACTGGTGGAATTGATGAAGATGGGAGTTTGGCTTGGCTGGATCAGCTCATAGAGGGCTTCGTAGGTCCCCACCACAAAGCCCACAAAGCCCAGGATGCTGATCAGGGCGTCCTTGGCGATGGTGAGGGGGCTCATGCCCTCCGAGTAGTAGGTGGTGATCTCCAGGAGGGGTGGGATGATGAGGGCCAGGGCACTGCTGCTCACGGAGCCCACCAGGGAGATGACCAGGTCCAGGCGGGGGATGAGGATGGCCAAGATGCCTGCAGGGAGAGAGGACATGCCTGTTTAAGAGTGCCCAGAGCCCACTCCACCTCTGTCCATCCTACCGAATGGAGAGATCTAAGAAGACTTAGACACTATCCAGTCCAATCTCTGGACAATGGATGCCCAGAGATGTGGAATAACTGGGCTCGCACTGCAAGGTCGGCAGAACTGGGAGTGTGACCTGGATCTCCTGGCTCCAGTCCCCTAGCTTTCAGCTCTTTTCCTGCCACAGTGCATGACTTCTGTCCTTCTGAGGAAAAGGAACCAAATTACATTCCAGGGCAATCTGGTCTGTACCAAAGGAGGGAGGGTAGGGAGCAGAAAAGGAGGTGGGCTGTTTCTCAGCAAATGCTCATTTTCTTACCACTGAGGGCACCTCCAACATAAACATCTCTACTTGATCGACAAGAAACAAACAAAAAAAACATTCCTTCTCCTGGAAAGATGCTGTGATAACCCCATTTCACGGAGTACTTTTATACAGGCAAAAGACAAAGCAGTTCTGTCTTCAGGTTGACCTCTGAAGCAAATCCCCACACAGTGACCATTATGCCAGGACAACCAGCAGCCCCCACATCTGAGACTCAGCCACAGGTTGGTGAGGAAGGTGAATGGTGGACTATGTTAGGAGATGCCACCGGCTTCCATACCACTCCAGCCATCTTCAAGACGGTCAGATAGTGCTGTTTAAAACAAAGAGGAGAAGGCTTCCCCAGCCACACATACTGTACTGCCCACTGACCTTCTGTTCCCATCTCACTCGTCTTTCCACAGGGGGCAAAGGCCAGTGTTTCACAGGTTCACGGAGGAGGACAGACTCTGGAATTGGATTCTTGCATTCGAACCCTGGCTTCTCTGCTAACTAGCTGAGTGACGTTGAGGAAATTATGGCTTCTTCCTATTCCCCAGTTTTCTTATTGGCAAAATGGGGATGCTAATTGCCCCTACATGACAGAGATGGCATTATGATCAAATGAGGTTACGCAGGCACTCTGCACAAGGCCTGGTGACAACAGGGATGCAATACATGTGAATGTCATCATCACTAGCATTCATGTTGCTGATCATGAAAAGTGCATCATTAACTTGTTTGTAACCAAATATAGTTTGACAGATTGTCTTTCCTACTGCTGGGCTGTAACAGGATGTCCCTGGCATCCAGCCAGTCAGCCAGACCTCATCTATCACCTCAAGAATCCTACGAGAGAGCTACATTTTACATGGGGGTTTTGGTTCTAACTTCATTTCATAAAGGAAAAACGTAGTCGAATCACTCTGAGGAAGGCACCACACTGGTGCACCTGCCAGAACACCTCAGGCCGATGCAGCCAATTTTGCCTCCAGTGTCTGAATTGATGGCTACTTCTTTGGCTGAGCACCAGATGAAAAGATTGGACCGCATTTAGAGACCAGATGTTAGAGAAACTCTTACTTTTCAACTGGAATACCACTCCCTGCGGTAAGATGAGAGGCAGGTGGGAACCAAGACTTACCAGGGGTGGAGCAGACTCACATCTCCTGTCTCACACTTACCCTGAAGCTGTGCTGTCCAATAGACTTGTCACAGATGGCTATTTAAATGTGAATGAATTAGAGTTAAATAAATTTCTCTCCTCATTCACACTAGCCACATGTCACGGGCTCAAAAGCCACCTGTGCCTAGTTGCACTGGGCAGCACAAATACGGAACATTTTCATCACTGCAGAATGACCAGTGTCATCTGGTAGAAAGCACTGTTAAATCTGCCTCAGCTACATAGGTATAAAACTCCAAAACATCATTGGTGTCCCCGTGGAAAGAGATCCAGAGAAGTAAATGATAGAAAGTGACAGAACCAGGACTAGAATCCAGGACCTCAAGGCAAGAAGACTGAGCTTCCGCCTCCCGCTGATATGGTGGGGAGAGGAAGCAACAGATGCCCGACCAATCAGCATAAACGGCCCCCAGGGTTCCAGAGCAGGGAGTCTGTTTTGCCACCATGAAAATGACTTTAATTTTAGAGGCAGAAATCAACTACTTAGGAAAGATACTGGGGCAACTAAGGCCGCTTGTAGCACTAAATATCGTTATTCTAGGAGTTAAAGCCCCCTAAAAAGAGAAAACCAAGAAGTTAGATATCTTAGGAAGCAGCCAAGTAGGAACATCCCCTCTTACCCTCCCCTCCTTTTCCTCCCTAAAAAACCACACCCCATCCGAAGTGGAAGAGAGCATGTTCTCAGCAGCAGTTACACAGCTCTCAGCAGCAGCTCAGATGTGGCATGTACAGAAGGGGTACCGAGGACAACCTAATCCAGACCACATGATTAGCCAAGAGGACTCCAGTGGTATTACAGAACATGTTCCCTCTGGGCTAAGAGACACTAAGAATATGATCTTCCAACTGCTGAAGCAACATGAGGCTAAGAGACACTAAGAATATGATCTTTCAACTGCTGAAGCAACACGAGGCAAACGGTCATGTTCTGAGAAGGAAATGATCATGATTCTGGAGCCTGTGGTTTTGAACAAGCATCAGAAAGAGCTGACTTATGCACAAGGGAAGAGAAAAGCACTTAAAAGAACAAACGCACACAGAAATACCTTGGACACTTACAGCTCCTTTGTCAGGAAGCTCTTTCTGCTATTTTATGATTGACACACATAACTTTTAAATATCTAGAAATCTGCCTTTAAAATTAACAATAGTCTTGCGCAGGTATATAATTTCATTTAGTGGGGGTATAAATTTTAAAAATACAAAAGCAAGGGAAACAACCTACATGTCCAACATTAAAGGAGTAGTTTAGTCAATATGATCCGTCAACAATGGAATACCATGCAGTCATGAAAACATTAATAAATGATATAAAAATTCATGCTAGATTAAATAAAATGTGAAAGACAAAGGTATATGTGTACCGTGACTGCAACTATTTTTACAATGTACCCATGAGAATTAAGACATAGAAAATAAAAAGAAAAAAAAATTTTGTTGTCAGTGGAATATTGGGATTTTTTTTCTTTTATTCCCAAATGTTTTTACTTTAACCTTCTTTTTTAAAGAACAATATTATTGTAGAAATTTAAAATCAGGCCCAAAGTAGCTATATAGAACCACAGAATTTTGGAGTTGAGTGAGACCTTAGAGATCAGATGTGCTTCATATCATACCGTTGAGGAAACTAAAGCCTTGTGAGGGTTCCCGGGGGCATGGGAGTGGGGGACAGTTGCACACCTAATTAATGATGCTTCCCTTCCTCACTGCAGCTGCAAGACAGAGAAGAGTGAAAGGCCAGAGGATACCGAGACGCCACCCTGGATGTGGAAGCTTTGTGCTCTAAAAGGTCTGAATGCTTGGAATGTTTTGTAGCTGTGCATTCCAGTCTGAACAGGCCTCTTAATTAATGTAGTTTTATGTTATGACATCTTCAACAATACGTTTCTGAAATTCTCACACCGACCTGAAGTAAAATGTTTCATGTGTCAAATGCCACGGAGAATTAGTGTGAATCGCTGAAGGGCAGGTTAGTGCCTCAAGGACTCCAACAAAACCATGCATCCTACAACCTCTGGATTCTCCCATGTGAAGCCAGCCTCTTCCAGCCTCTCCTTCTACATAAGTTCTGGACACAAGGTGACCTGATAAGTCTGCATTTCCAAAAATATGGGCTGGAAGTAAATAGTGTCCCCTAAGAAATCATAACAAAATGAGCACCAGTCTCTGAAATACTCATTTGCCCTCCCTTCATCTCTAACAGTCCTAAATTTAGCACCAAAAAGTAGTCATCAGCCATAGTAATCTTTAGGGGATGGGGGAGAGTGGTGAGGAAGTTGAACTCCAAGTGGGAAACAAAATGAGGCTGGACCAAATCCCCCCTGTTCCTCTTGGAGATGGAAGGTGAGGAAGAGGCAGAAAAGTTGGAAAAAATACAGGAAAATACCAGAAATAGCAATAAAACGAGCTGCCATTAAAATTTATGGAGATAATGTAAAACAATTAACTACATCAAAGATCTAAAATCATGTACCAATCTTGTACAAAAAGATCTGAAAGAAAAGAGAAGCAAGAACAAAATCAACGCATATAAATACACTGAAGTTGTTGCTACCATGAAAGGCCTCTACTGATTCCTACCATTACTTCAAAGTCTCCAGGGAAGGTAAGAGAAGCTGGAGTGCTCTCATAGATGAAGGGCCTGCCTTCTTTAACAGGATGACGACACAACGCTCGGTCAAAACAGATCACGGGAGAAGGCGAAAGCAACTGTGTGCACTTGAAGATCAAAAGCAGCCTGTGTCCTTTGAGCATCGTGCTGTAGAAGGGAGATGAGACCCCCAGATAGAGCTAGGAAAAGTCAAGCAAAAACCAAGAGGCATCTGAGGACAGCACGAGGTCTAAACCAGAAACGCTGCTTCCTGCAGGGTACAGTGGAAACAAACCCGATAAGGAGCAAGACATATGCCACA
Source organism: Galeopterus variegatus (assembly GCF_000696425.1). NCBI lineage: Eukaryota > Metazoa > Chordata > Mammalia > Dermoptera > Cynocephalidae > Galeopterus > Galeopterus variegatus. Next base: position 208,001 of record NW_007727673.1, read on the forward strand.
GGGAGGCTAGGCCAGGCTTGAGAAGAAAATGGGGCATTGGGGGGAATGAGCCCCATGCCTCTGCCTCACCTCCACTGGGTAGGGACAAGGAGCTACATAGTCAGTTTAGCACATTTTACCTAGGCAGACTTTTTCTAGAGGAACCACTTTAAAAAAAGGTAAATTATTTCAGTTATCCCCATCCTTTCTAACAACGCCCTTTGGATTCAAGAGCTGGGCCCTCAGAGTGGACATTACAAATACTGTACATGTGGAAGCTGTCTCCTCAGCACTGAGAACTAATACCTCTATGGAGGAAACATACACATCTGAATCAAAGCACCGGGAGCTGCTGGCAGAAGAGAGGATGAAAATCTACAGTCCAAGCATCCTTTCTTACCAGCACACTTTAAGGCAATTTACTGGAAAAGCAAGATATACCATGTTCCTTCCCTTTCAGTAGCTCTGGGAGCAGGGACTGGCTGCAGACTGCCCTGGGCCCTGGACTAGCTGTCGCATGGGCTGTTTTTATAGGCTGGTCTGGGAGAGGGCCTGAAGGTCTGCCAAATGAAAGCTTCAAGGAGAAGCCAGATTCATGGTTGCCAACAGCTCTTGGCCTAGAGAATCCGAGGTGTCCACCCTCTGCCCTGCTCCTACCCTGCCCCACTCTGCCAAGAAATCATTAGGAGTGCTACCCAGGACTACATCAGAAGGTCATGGGAATGCCTTTGTTTCCTTAGTTCTAGTGTGTTCTTTCCTCAAAGAGATCCAGGATGCTGAGCTTTTTTGAGCTTCCACCCACGTCCTTCATGTGAAATGAAGAAGAGAAGTGCAGGTGGCTTAAATTCCAGGGCAGGCATCTGTTCACGTTTAGATGAGTGGATGAAAAGAACCGACAGCCTCTCGCCTGCCTTCCTCTTACCAACAGTCAACCAACAGAGTCATTTCTGACTTCCCAGACTACGAGCGAATGCTGGACAACACTCACATCTTTCAGCCCTGAAGCATTTAACTCTGGTTCAATTAAAAAATCAGACAGACCTATCATTATTCCAAAGACAGAAGCTCAGACTGAGTAATTTAAGGAAACTTCCAGGGAAGTCTCAATATAATAAGAGGTTCTTGTCCCAAAAGAATAAAGTCTAAAAAGAAAAAGAAAAAGAAAAGCCAAATACAGCCAAAAAAGAGAAATCTATGCTTCAAGGATTTCCAAACAATTGCAAATAACCTACTTTTTTTTTTTTTGTGGCTGGCCAGTATGGGGATCTGAACCTTTGACCTTGGTGTTACTAGCATGATGCTCTCCCAAGTAAGCTAACTGGCCAGGCTAATCTCCTGGAAATTTAAATTAGATATTATAGACCAATTTGTTCAGGGATTCTCTAGTCTACCAACTCACAGAAGCTACAAAAAATATTATTTTTATTTTTAAAATTTATACCAATTTTCAATCAACAGCAAATAAGGTGATATCCTGTCTTTTAACTCATACACCTTGGTATGGGATCAGAGGAAGGGGACTAAAACACAAAGTGATAAATCAAATATCTAGGTTAATCAATAGAAATTTTCTAAGAAGTATATTTAGTAAAAATAACATCAAAAAAGATCTAGAATAGTATCATACAGGCTCAAAATGAAATCTAAGGAATAAATCATCACACTGCAAAAACAACCATTGGAAACACAAACATGCACCCTCTACCAAAGCAACCTATATCCATTACAGATATGGGATAAATGGCTCTCTTTTGGACTTTTACCTTATTTAATATGGGAGAGAGATTGTTTGTCTTTACTCTGAATTATGGACATCTCCACAGCATTTCATACCACATCTGTGAGTACGCTGCTGTCCTCGTACCCGTGTCCTTTGGAGCACATGCATAATTAATGCACTTCACCATCTGCGTGTGCTCAGCTCTGAAAGCGAGACAATGTGCCACGTTTTCTGCTCACACGGCACAGGCAGTTTCACAACACATGCTTTGTCTCATGAAAGCCCTTGGGGGTTGGGGCCCTTTGGGGAAAAAGAAACAAGGCGATTATCTTGTCTTCTACTCACATGTCAGGCAAACCAGCACCGTGCGCACGAACAGGTCTACCACTAACTCACAATGCTCAGGTGCTCGGGACACAAAGAAGGGGACGATGATCTCAGCTGGGACGTAGAACTGGATAGCATAGGTGAAAAAGATCCCAATGGAGTAAAGCAGCTTAACAGACTGGTACAACCTGCAGAGAGAGGCAGGATGCTTTCAGAAGCCTACTCAGCATGCTTACACATGATCAGTGAGAGTCCAGAACCATCCCAGTGCAATGTGACGACACTGTCAAGGTTACAAACACACATGTCCTTCGGACCCAGAAGTTTCACATCTAGGAATTTATCTCACAGATATATTTGTACATGTGCACAAAAACTTATATTCAAAACATTTCACTGCAGCATATTTAGGAATGAAAAATTGAAAACAATTTTAATGTTAATCAGTGGTGAACTGGTTAAATAAATCATGGTGTCTCCATATAGCTCCTAAAAAGTCTAAGGCAGAAGAACTCTAGGTGCTGATATAGAACTATCTCCACGATATGCTATCAAGTGAAAAAAGCATGAAGCAGTACGGTGTCTACAGAGTGGTACAATTTGTCTAAAAAGAGAAAAAAAAGGGAAAAAACACCCCCCTACACACATGCACACATGCACATGATCGACACTGTAACATGCACTAAACATCTCAGAAGGAAACACGAGAAACTGGCAAAATGGTTGCCTCTGAAATAGAAAATTGTAAAACTGGGCACTGGAGTGGGGGTGAGGATGAAAGCTTAATCTTCTCTGTATATCTTTTGAACATTAGGATCTTTACCATGGGCATATGGGCTTATATCCTCTCAAAAATAAAAATTAAAAATACAATTAAAATGTAACAAGTCTATCTATGTCCTTCCCATCCAATTCAGTGCTCCTAGACTCGGATGGTGACCATGCAGGACNTCAAGTGAAAAAAGCATGAAGCAGTACGGTGTCTACAGAGTGGTACAATTTGTCTAAAAAGAAAAAAAAGGGAAAAAACACCCCCCTACACACACGCACACATGCACATGATCGACATTGTAACATGCACTAAACATCTCAGAAGGAAACACGAGAAACTGGCAAAATGGTTGCCTCTGAAATAGAAAATTGTAAAACTGGGCACTGGAGTGGGGGTGAGGATGAAAGCTTAATCTTCTCTGTATATCTTTTGAACATTAGGATCTTTACCATGGGCATATGAGCTTATATCCTCTCAAAAATAAAAATTAAAAATACAATTAAAATGTAACAAGTCTATCTATGTCCTTCCCATCCAATTCAGTGCTCCTAGACTCGGATGGTGACCATGCAGGACCAAGAGGCAGAGCAGAATCCATCTTTCCACTCCACTATGGGTGCCTTCCTACCACCACTTCATGTGTAGCTTCCTAGGGAAACTGTGTACTCACTTTGGGATATCTCTGTCTCATCACCCCTGTGCCTCCACTGCTGTGATCATTAAGTAATTAGGGACCTGACTGGATCATCAAAGGGAAGGGTCCACTCTGCCCTAACCGGAGCTTTGCTTAGGAGCAGAGTGACCCTTCCCTTTGATGATCAAGTCAGATCCCTAAGAACTTAACTCAATGCACAGTATACACACAAGATTACCACATTTGGCCTCCCTTGTTGGAAATCTATTTAAATGTGGTAATCTATTGTGTGTATACTGTGCACTGAGTTTCTCTGTGGTTTAACTTAATACCTAGAAAATGTTCTTATCCTATAAGCAGAACACTCTGGGAAAGACTGAGTTTGGCAAAAGGTCTTACTCACTCCAACAACAGATAATAAAAACTCTTCAGAAAAATCAGCTGATGGCTCTGTAATTCAGCTCAGAGCTGCACCAAAGCCCTCTGGAGTGTCTCAAAGTCTGGAATCAAGAGAGTCACTTGCTGGGATGGTCAAATAAATCAAACCCAAAAGGAGCAGAAAGATTAGAGCAGTTGGGTTTGGGGTGTCAGAGAGAAGAAGACAGATGCTCGTTTAAAGCTTCACATTATGCGGCTCCTTCTGTTGTTCCCAATCCACTTATCTTCCAGGGAAAGGTGACACAGTTACACCAAGTAACCTCCAGACTCTTCCCTCTTGGAAGGGCAGGAACACCTGAAAATTTAAAAGGAGGCACCGAAGGGAAAGAGAAAAAAGACTTCCCCAAAACAACTCACTTCAGGGCTACCATTTGTCTGGCAGTGCAACAAATTTAATCCCCAGACCCCTGCTGATTAGGTTGTCCTGTGCTAGATGCTGACATTACTGAATAAACATTTTTCTCAATTTTCTCAATCTGTCCTTGCCCAAAGCCTCACTGATCAGAGCTTTTAAAGCACACACGGCCAGATCAGCCATGCTAGACTGAAAGGTTATTCTTTTCCCTGGGACACTCAGCCGGCTTCTCAGTGCCTATTAACTGGTACTCTCCACAATGAGATTTTAATCTTCAAAACAAAATTGTTGATTAGCATACACCCTATGACATCTACCTTTTTAGGAGGCATTTCATTTTGTCTCTGTGTTTCCTTACAATACACCTGCCAATGAAAGAGAGGTAAAAAAGGGCTACTGATGACCCCTGGTCCACAGTGAGATGCTCCCGCCTGCACATCAAGCCTCTGACAGCCAAGGGGGAGACACAGCGGAAGCTGGTGACCAAATGCAGATGTGTCCTCTTCTTTCCCCATCTACTTGGAATGGTTTAAGGTGAACAGACTGGATACTCAGCCCTTCCAGGCTCAGGATTTCCAAGGAGAAATGGCTGAACTGAACAGGCAGCTGATCAACCAATGGATTCAGTACAAACCTCCAGAGGAACTACCCATCCAAACGAAGAACGAAGTTCAGGGCAGCCCATGAGGGGTGATGGTGGCTGGGGATGGTGGCATCAGTGGTCTGATTTAAGAGATACGTAAGAGGAAGAACACATCTTCTGATCCATTAATTTTTAAAAATATTCAGTGCTCCTGGGTTTCCACCTTCCCCCACGTACCAGCAGTTGGGCATGTTGAGGGTTATGCTGCCTTGGATATCAGCTCCAAATTGCAGGTACCCCAGACACCCCAGGCTGATGTAGAGGACAGTGATGATGGCCATTCCCAAGTATAGGATAAGTGGGAATTTCTGGGGATCTTTCATTTTGTTTTCAAGGGGCAGAACCTAGAAGAGAGTAGTCAGAGAGGAGAGAAAGCACAGAAAAAAGCAAGATTAATGGCCAAGAAAAAAATTAAAATCCTCAGAAAAAACTTCTTTATCCCCAGAATTTCTCAAAAGCAATTTTTCCCTTCCCTTACTAGACAGACAAATGAAAAAATCAAGGTTATTTCATCAGAAGTTACACTCGTACACTCAGGACTAGAAGGAACTCGAGCCCATTGTCAGAGCAGGAAGTCCTAAGAGCTAAGGGTGGTGCAGGATGAGAGTGCAGGATTCCTGGCCTGCCAGCGCTCTGCACTCCTGCTGTCGATTGATTCTCACCCCATGAGAGGAGATACGTGGCAACCAGCAGACCCTCTCACAACATGCCTGCATGGTACCTAACCCGAGATCACAGCTCCTTGCTCACCTGTCTAAAAAAATGTAAAATATGGGCCAGGGAAAATTGTCGTTCTAGTTCCCAGAAAGTATTTCCTTACCTCAATAGGTGCAGGCACCAGCAGTGACAGATTAAACTTCCGAGTTAGAGAAATGGAGCTGCAGGAGTCAGCATGAGTCCATAGAGGATCTCAAAACTTGGGTTCTTAACAAAGCCCATTTCCAGACTCCTATGTCAAGTCACTTACCTTAGCTGACTCCTTTGTCATAAAAGAGGACATTCTTTAACTTTGGTGAAAGCAAAGTAAAGGCCCCTTATAAAGATGAGTTTATTTAGAAACGGGGAACATAGAAGGTTTGACTGTGACAATCTGCACAATCTATCAACTGGATCTGGTACGGCCAGTGAGGAAAAGCAACGCAGGGCAATGTCTAGCTGCCCCACAAACTCTCTTTGATCTAGTCATGACACTCATTTTCCTGCAGTGCATGTGGCCACGAGTCACAACTGGTCTGTGCTGTATACACCTGGCACCACGGCCTGGATTCTGAGGAACATCACAGCTTTGCATCTCTGTCTGGCCCTCAACCCTCCCCCCTGCCCCCCAGGGTCTCACACTTCAGTTAATCCACAACCAATTAGAAACAGCTTCTAAACTCATGCGTCTTGTTTCCTTCACACCAAGAGTACAAAGAGCCAGAGAGCAGAAACCTCATCTCTGTATCCTATCAGGCCTGGGTCAGCTGCATAAATACAGACAGCACAGTGTGCAACCTGGCATTTTACCCTGACACACTGAATAACCCTTAAATCTAAAACTAAATCAAAATAGCAGTGTTCTCTCTCCATTGTAAAAATGGAAAGTACAAAGTAATCTTGAAGTTAACAGATAACAATGTTTACAGAATGACTCTGTATCCAAGACTTGGCTAATGAAATGAAGCAAAGAACAACTTCTGCACTGGGCTGTCAGGGGAAATTGATAAAAATTTAGTCTCTGGGCATCTTTGCAGACTTTCTCAACCTCTTCTTTCAAGTCCTGAGTTCTTGGAATCTCTTTCTTACTGCTGAAAAACTGTAGCACTCAGGCCTCTGCCCCAGCAGCAGGGAACCACAGTGTTTACAAATCAAGGCAGGACAATCTTCATGGACAATGAGAAGCCCCAAGAGAGAGCACAGGGAAAGGTTTGAAACCTCAGAACAATGAGCAATTTACACGCTGTCACTCACAAAGCCTCCCCCATGACATCAGAGCCTTAACATGTTCCATCTACAACACCTGTCAATTCATCAGGACTCATCTTTTGATAAAAAATTTGTCCAGCTTCTAGATTTTCTTAAAAGTAAAGGTGTAAGGGGCCAGCCCGGTGGCGCACTGCGATGGTGCGCC
>NW_007727673.1:215748-244108 GCF_000696425.1 Galeopterus variegatus
AAAGAAAAAAAAAAAAAAAAAAAAAAGTAAAGGTGTAAGAGAAATAAAGTGGAAAGAAAAAGAAATGCCATGAAAGAAGTTTCTTTCCATTTCTAAGCCCTTGGTCAACAGGACCAATAACTAACTTTCTTCAAAGAAGAATTCTTACCTTTATTATGAAAAATACAAATAAAAATCAAATTAGGTACAACTGAGTGGCAGACTGCTCTTTAGGAAGAGGATTTTGTGAAGTCACACTAATGATGGGGGGAAGCTGAGCCAAAACTGAAGGCTGCTCCTTTACACATAGAAAATACACCATGCCAATGTCCTAGGGCAGAGAAATTTTTCATGTGTATGGATTTAATACGTGCATATTTTTAAAAGTTCATGAGAAGATTTGCATTATCTTTTCCTTCTATTTTTCCACATACCCTCAGAATAAAATAAATAATATTATTAATAAAAATAAAAATTTATTGAACACTTACCTGTGTCAAGGACTGTGCAGAGAGCACTTTACACATATCTCACTTAATCCTAACAGCTACTGATCATTAAACTCACTTTTCAGAAGCAAACAATGAAGACTTGGAGAGGTTAAGTCTTTGTGCAAGAGCACACAGCTACTCTTCAGCAGAGCCAGGACTTACCCCCAAGTCAGTCTGACTCTGCACCCTGCATTCCTGACTGCCATGTACTATTGCTTACTACACACACAAAAGATGAGTGTGCAGAGGACAGCTTTTGAATGTAAACAGTTAAAAATTATGGATAATTTAACTTCAAAAGTTGGAGCCATGAAACTTCAATGATATCCCTAAAGCACTATTCACTAACTGGCCAGTAAGTCTCAGCATAATTTCTAAGAGCATTTCCTCAGCATTCATTGAAGCACACTGCAAGAACATCGAGGGCACCAGGGCAACCAGGCTCATAACTCTTACCATCCCGATGCCTTCAAATGCAAAAATGGCTGTACCAAAGAACAGAGGGTAGGTCTTCCAGGGTGCCACCAAGGGAAGGTGGCTGGGGTTTGGGATCCTCTGAAAGAAAGAAAACAAAACAAAGCAAAAGGCTATACAGAGATTCAAGATTTGAACCTTGAATCAGACAGGTCATACCTTTTCCTAAATCCAAGATTCGCTGAAAGAAGAAAGTCTGATACCTAACAGGGGATTTGGGGACATTTAGCCTTTGTATTTTTTTCTTTCAGCTGAGAAAACCCTATTTGCTTTGAGTAAAGACTAGCCCAAGGTACTATTAAAAAGTCAAATGTTGGAGCTTGCATAAAAAGAGTCACATTCTTTCACTAGGTAAACCTAACAGGGGATTTGGGGACATTTAGCCTTTGTATTTTTTTCTTTCAGCTGAGAAAACCCTATTTGCTTTGAGTAAAGACTAGCCCAATGTACTATTAAAAAGTCAAATGTTGGAGCTTGCATAAAAAGAGTCACATTCTTTCACTAGGTAATCCCATCCCTAGAAATTTAATTCAAGTAGAAAAATCAAAAGACAAAAAAAAAAGTTGAGTGAAGCTATTTAACAAAGTAACTGAAAACAGCCTAAATGCTCCCAAACAAGTGATCAGGTAAGTCATTAATCACACACCAACTATACCACAGGATATTATGCACCATCTAAAAAGTAAAAATTGAGATAACTAAGTAGAATATGAAAAACTGCTTATGAAATAATAGTGAGAAAATATTTTTAAAATTTATGTATTTGCTATAATACAACTACATAAATGCTACACACAGAGCTGAAAGGGAAGGTGATATATTTTTAGATTAGCTCTTTTCCTTTCCTTTTTTTCTTCTTTTCTTTCTCTTTTTTCATTTTTAATTCTTGTCAATGAGTTTGAACACTTGGAAAATATTATCGGGAGGCACACAAGAGGAGTACTGGAACATTTTGGGAAAAATAGCAAGAATAACCTTAAAAAAATAGGCAAGTTTTAAAAAGTAAGACAGTTGTTAACTGCAGGTACAGTGCAAGGCTGTGCAAACAAGGAGGTGTGGTCACAGATCCTACTCAGCTCACGCTGAACAATGATCACTAATAACACACCATGTTGAAGGACCAGGGTAGGGAGAGGTGGTTCAGAGGCTGCTGTGCTTTTAGAATTTGGCTTTTTAAACCAAGTACATATATTGCTTAGATTAAAATAAAAACAAAATTTTTAAAACTGCCTTTTACAATGTTTTAAAATTGATTTAACTATATAGGTATTTAGATAAAAATGGGGGACGCTCTAACAGTGTAACAGAATAATGTCAAGTAAACAAAAGGACATCTATTAATAATCTCTATAATAGGCTTCTCTTTCAAAGATTTCAAGGCAACTATACCATAGTTTCTGAGAAACATAAAAAATAAATACTTTTTTCTGGGCCCCTGCTAAGAAATCAGTTAGATTTCTGTATAAGAAGCATTTCAGTACCTGGAATGAAACAGACTAATGGGTATTTTTGCTCTACAATGACATATGAAAATGATATTGCCCTGTAATTATTCCTGAGTCACAAATGGAACTTAAGTTCCTGGAAATGGGTGTTATATATTGGTTAGTGGATGACTACTTTCCAGATTCACACAGGTTGAGGTATCAGGTGGGGAATTTTACAATACATGTCTGAGGATGCTTGTGAATGACACCAGCAGAAGGAATGTATGATTCTATACACTTAATGATTGCTACAGACTAATAACCCAACCAACTAAATGGAGAAAGTTGAATCTACAAAGAAACACACAAATTAAAATCAGCTCATTATCAACATATTTCCTCAATTCTACAGTACTATCAATTATAATAATAACAGCTTTCTGAGAAGTGTACATATGGATTGCAAGTGTACTCTAATTTTGGAACTGTTATAACAGTGAAAAAAAAATGCCTTTCAGAATGAAGAATATGCACTGCCCTCTGGGCAGGCACTCTGCTCAGAACATCGTCCCACGTTGAAGGTATGGGAAACCTTCAACTGCTCAGGTGGAAGACCGTGGTCTGCTTCCTACGATGGCACGTGCATGAGGAGCAAGAGTATCCGTCACATACATGCTGAGGATTAGGGAAAAAAATTCACCAACACCAGACAGCAGGGGACCCTCACAGTAAGCAGGGCAAAATGCCAAAACAGAACAGTGGTAACAAATAACAGCAGCAGCAGCAACAAAAGTAACCCAGAGGGCACATCTTTAGATGCGTGCCACATCACAATTAAGCTGTCACAGTACGGTGGGCGGTGATGATACTAACACACCGTCAAGCCCCCATTCCCCCCATGCTGCACCCGTGGCAGACGGCACTACAAGGTCAGAGCACACCGTATGGCTGGGCCCAGAGCAAGCTCAGAACTGCTCTCATGAAATCGGCAGGACTGCCTCCTCTCAAAGTGCAGGTTGTGCTGTGCATAGACATCACTCTAGATGGATGCTACCAGTTAGCTGAGACTGAGATGCTTCAGGAACCTGAACTCTCATCCCAGCTCACTGATTATGGCAACCACCACAGTCCAACTACCTGCGATGTTTATAATTAAATGCAGCACGTGTGCGTGTCTATGAGAGGTGGCCTCACTCACTTCACCTTTATGTCCCCTGGAGTGTGTTCCAGGCACTTCTTGAGAGCTCTTATTACAAAGTCAAATCATACATTTATTTACTTTTCCTTCCTTGAGGATGGAAACGGTTGATCATGTGTTCACAGACCCTATAGCTAGTCACGTGAAAAATTGGACATGGAGAGTTGTTTACGTTTTAAAAAATATTTCTACAGAGGAAGAGTCAGTATCTGCCACCCATCTGATTTACCATGACAAGGAAAAAACAGTAAATGCTCACTAGGTACAATGTTAATCTAAATTCATCATGTCCCTTCCTTTGTACAGGAAGTTTCCGCTTTTTATGACCCACTGTTTTCCTAGAAAGCATATCAGTAGGTAACTGGGTAATTGTTAAGCAGACTATGTGAAAATTAAGTAATGTTCACCTGTAGGATTGATCAAAATTAAAAAGATTGGTACATCCAGTGCTGGCTAGGGAGGTAAAACAGACACTTACGTACTGGGGAAGGGAGTCTCTATGAAATCAGTAAATAGCTTTTGGAAAAAGCAGCTTGGCGATATAAAAAATTCAAAAGTGCATGCTCTTTAGCAATTGCACCTCTAGATAAATATCTTAGAGAAGTATTTATACATGTCCACAAAAAGGAATGTATAAGAATACTCACTGTCTTGAGAGTAGAACAGTGGTTACCAGAGGCTGGCGGGGGTGCGGAGGCGGGGAGGGAGGCAGAGTAAACAGGGAGAGGTTGGCCAACAAGTACAAAATTACAATTAGACAGGAGGAATAAGTTCTGGTGTCCTATTGCACAGTAGGGTGACTATGGTCAACAGTTAAGTTTTATGCATTACACAATAGCTAGCAGAGGCTTTTGAATAGTTTCCCCACACAGAGAGATAAATACATGAGGTGATGGTTACACTAACTACCCTGACCCGATCACTACACAACATCAGATTATACCCCATGAGCTTGTATAGTTACAATGTGTCAATTTAAATAAATAAATAAATAAGAATATTCACTATCTTAATACTGAAATATACTAAAAGTGATAAATGACCTGATACTCCACTGATTGGGGACCAGTTAAATAAACTATGGCACATCTGTTCTCTGTGACACTATGCCGCACTTAAAGAGAACAAAGTAGAGCCAGGTATATCAACCTGGAAAGCTCTTTAAGGCATCGTCAAGGGAAAAAGGCAAGGCAGATGAATACTACATATAATTTTTTTTAATTATGTTAGAAAAACACACAAATTTTGTATTATATATTTCTCTGCATACTTAAACAGTATGTAAATGCATTCATAGGTTCTAGAAAGAGACAGACTAATCACACACAGTAGGTCCCTGAGAGAAGGAAACTGTGTGGGGATGTGGTATTCAAGAGGTATTTGTGTTGTCTGCATTTTAATGAATATGTATTGATGAATTATTTGGGGAATTAAATCTAAATAACTTTTTTTAAGTCATGCTTTTTTTTTTTTTTCCTGACCGGTAAGGGGGTCATAACCCTCAGCATGGTATGGTCTGCATGATGCTCAGCCAGTGAGCGGACCGGCCATCCCTATATAGGATCCAAACCCGTGGCCTTGGTGCTATCAGCACTGCACTCTCCCAAGTGAGCCACGGGGCCAGCCCTTAAGTCATACTTTTACTCACCTTTTACATTATTCCTTTTCTGGAATCTTGGCAAAGTAAACTTTTTCACTAACAGCCACAGTGTTTAAAGGCACATTTTCCTCAGCCTGATCTTCTACCTGTCTATATGCAGATGCTCTCTCTCACTCTACCCCACAGACCCACCCACCTAGGCTAAGTGATGGGGAGTTATGGGGACACAATAAATGGATTCATAATTTCAACAAATAAATATAAAACTGAAGTTGGTAAAGAATTATCTTACCTAAATACAGGTTAGAAACATTGATTTTTATTTTCACCTTAATATTTTTCCCTATTTTCCAATTGTATACAATGATCATGCATTGACCATCTAATCCGAATGAGTCTAAACCAGCAATCTCAGTGGAGGTGATTTTGCCTCCCAGGGATGTTTGGCAATGTCTGGAGACCATTTTGGCTGTCACAACTGGGGGACTGGTTGCTACTGGCACCTAATGGGTAGAGACCAGGGATGCTGCTAAACATCCAACAATGCACAGGACAGCCCTCACAACAAAGAATTATCTGGCCCAGTATGTCAACAGTGCTGAAGTTAAGAACCTCTAATCTAAACACTCTATACATAAGCAGCATATAACTACCTGTTCTGTTTATTTCTTTGATATTTAATAGGATTGGGGAGGGCCTGGACTCATACCTGGACAATGAACTGGTAGATCATGACCAGGCTGACCAGCATGGTGACATTGGCCAACAGGGAGAAGATGGACAGGACTCGGAGGTTCCTGATGAAGACCAGCAACACCAGGAAGGGCAGCAAGGAGAGCATGTAGAGTCGTGAGTCCATGGTGGGAGTGAGAACCACCGTCTCATTGTTGTGGCAGTCATTGGTGGTCCCATTGGCTGCTTCTATCACCTAGAATGAGAAGAGGAAAAGAAAAAGGAAAGCCTCTTATGGGACAAAGGCCAGTGGATCTCCCACTGGAGGAGGTTCATGACTAAAGGCTCAGGTTGTGAACAGAACTTATGGAAGTCTGTAGCAGTGAGCCTCCTCTGGGGATCTTCATGATTATTGTCAGCAACCTAAGTGTCTGGGATAGGTTTGATCATATTTCACCTAAGACAGGAGAAGGGACAAAACATGCAGGATTTCCTCTGTGCCCTAGGTCTTTAGATGAGAATCAAACAAAAGACACAGTTCTATGTCAGTGTTAAAACCATAGCTCTTTTGTTGACCAAAACTGGCTTGGAAGGAATCCTAAATAAAAATTCCATCATCTCTTGCCATCCTCCGTCTTTTTTTTTTTTTATCCAGGACCCTACCTGTTTAAAGTTGTCAGCGAGAAACACAAAATAGACACAGCAGAATCCCAGCTGAGTGACAATCAGGAAGAAGTCCACAATGTGCCTGGAGATGGGGAAGGAAGGAACACAAAGATCATTATAATACAAATGCAAGACTCTCAGAGGAATGAGTGTTTTAAATCGTGCTTTTTCCCAAGTCATCACAACAGTTGCCTCTTCCCAACAGGTGACAAGGACAAGCAAGATGACAAAGTAAGAGAAGAAACTGTGCTAGGTGCCACCAGTCTGGAGCTTTTGGAGGAAAGTGAGGGAGGTGCTATCCATGTAGTTTCCAAGGTCCCCCTCCTGGTTTCTAGTCTAGAATGATGCATGAGGTCAGGGAGCCCCCAAGGCAGAGCACAGACACCAGAGGACTACTACCCAGTCCCTTGGCCTCCTACCTACCCACTGCCCACCCATCCCATCTCACACTTTTTTCTTCTAAAGCTACAGCGAGCCCATGACACCAAAGACCAGGAAGTGGACCTTTTCACTGTCTCTTTCTCTAACTTGGACCCAACACCAACCCAGTCTCACATAAGTACACAGAAATAGATGTACCACAACAGATTTCCAGTTGAGGCACTGTTATAACAACAGCTGGTAACAACCTGAAGGGTCACCAAAAGGAAAGTGATTAAATTACAGACCAGTCTTAAGTGGAACACACAGCAGTTAAAAGAATGTATCAAGTCTATATGTGCTGATAGAGGAAAATTGTCTAAGATATTTAAAGGGAAAAAGTAAGTTTTCAAACAGTATGCCTAGTATGGTCAATTTGTGCAAAAAAATTTTAAGAACATAGTATGTCTGTATATATACAGAAAATTCCAGAAGGATACCCATGCAACTGTGACCAGTATTACCTTTAACTTTTCACTGTATGTCCCTCTATCTTGTTCAAAAAAGTGTTTTTACTATGAGCACACATTAAAAGGGCATGAATTTTATTAAAAGAAGGAAGGGAGGGAGGAAGGAAAGAGGGATGAAGGAAAGGAAGGAAGAAAGGAAGCAGGTAAGAAAGGAAGGAAAAATTAACAACCAATCAACCTACAGTGGTCACTTGGCAATCTGGCTTCTCCCAGTCACAGAAAATAATTTTGTCAAAAGACTTACATAAAATGCATCACAAGATGAAGGTGACTACAAATGAAGGTAAAAGTTTCCTCTATGAACACTAAAAGAAACTTTTCTAGAAAAAATAGTTTTAATGCAGCTTAACTTAAAAAAAAAAAAGAATCAGCCCTTGATGGTATCAATTCCCAACATCTAGATATAGGAAACATAAAATAGAATATTTCCCTCCAGGCACCTGAAAAGTTACCATAAGGAGAAATTTCCAAACACTCCTCCCCTCCTGGCAAACCCACCTCCCTGCCTTGCTCTAGCTCACCTCGGTTCCTCCTGGAAGTCCTTTCTTCTCCTGCCTACCATGTGCTGTCTCATCTGGCCCAGCTGTACTGTCTCATCTGGCCCAGCTGGATGAGAGAATCTCTCAAGTTCCTCCCACTGAGCGCCTAGGATATACTTCTATCTCACAACACTCTCTTCCTATCAGTGTAGACTATCACTGATCTCGCTGTCTCATCTGGCCCAGCTGTATGAGAGAATCTCTCAAGTTCCTCCCACTGAGCACCTAGGATATACTTCTATCTCACAACACTCTCTTCCTATCAGTGTAGACTATCACTGATCTCTGGTCTTGTTCTCTGGCTTTTCTTTACATGCATCTCTCTCCTTACACAGACTACCAGCCTATGGAGGGCGGAAGCCGCATCATGCACCCCAGGGAATCTTCCCTCCCTCCCTAGACCTGTTTTGTGCCACTTATAAGAGAGTGCTTAAATACAGTTGTTGAACAAATGAGTGAATCAAATATAATGAGTGGGGACAGACTGTCAAAGCTGGAATGGCCCTTAGAGACCTTTCAGGCCAGGTCCCATGTTTTACTGACAAGGAAACTGAGGCCCTGACAGGGGAGGGATCACACAACTTTCCACAAGCAGAACTGAGCTAGAACCCAAGCCACTGACCCAAACAACACTCTTTCCACTCCTTACACAGCCTCCCACATCATGCCTCCCTATGTGAAGGCCTCAACACAAGGAGGCCACAGCCCAAAGGAAAGAGGAAACCAGTTACCTTCCCCAGTGCGCATGGTTGCGGAGGCAGGAGCTGGGGCTGGATTCCAGTCCATACATCACAGTATCCCCATAGTCCACAAAGGGTTTGTTCAGTCTGGAAAAAGGGCAGGTAGAGAGGAAGGGCAAGTGTGGAGATTAGACAATGACAGTGACTGAACAAAAGTGGCCACTGAGACCTGGGCCAGTTCCCTATCTGTCACCCTGATGCACTACTCTGAGTCCTGTAACTAATGCTTTCAAGGACCAGAAGTGTTAAGCTGACAAATGGATGGTTACTTTCATTATAATTAACGACCAGCTGGAAGAATCATCATTACAAAACACATACAATTAGAATGTGGTCTCTGTCCACTGGACATAAGTAAATTTAACAGATGACAATGAGCCAAAAAAGAACACAAAAATAACCAGAGAAAGGTAATGCTGTAATAATAAGCAGTCATCTTCAGCTAGTGCAAAGAATTGAGAGTGCTCTGCAAAAGCGCTCTCTTTCAGAGTTGGTAATGGAACCCAAAAGGATAATTTGTCTCTCACGAGGTGGCTCAGAGGGCTCTCACCTGAGGCAGAAGTGATGCGCACATTTCACCAGGAGACTCATGCAGTGCACGGCCACGATGCCTATCACGAGCAGGCTGAGGGGACCCATCTGGGGACAGGTGTTGCAGGCAAAAGAGGGAGAGACAAGCAGGTAGAATTAGAAGTGAGCCCAAAAGAGACGTGATTTGCACATGATTAAAACACCATTAAGACACTTTCCAGTGCTAGAACTTCTGGCTCATCTTTATAGATAGAAATGTGATAATGGAGATTAGCTCTGTGAGATGGGTGCTGTCTGAATCACAGCATGCCTTTGAGAAATTTAATCTCATAGAGAAGAAGAACACAAGATAAGTCTGTTCCAAGACTGTAGCAAATCAGCAGAAGAGACTTCTCCTGTGACTCTGTGGGAAGAAGAGATGGGCTAAGGGATGTGGGGGCAGGGGGAAGTTATCTTTAGAACAATGCCAGTTCAAGAAAGACAGAACTTAGCTAAGGACAACCCACATCCCTGAGCTACCCCCAACTCTTAAAAAAAAACCAGAATGGCTTTGGACAGGAAGTCTCTCTTAGAGCTGGTCATTGAGGGATGGAGCATGGAGGGACTATGTAGAAAATGGACAGACATCTGCAACTAACTCATTAGCTCATATTATTGATAGAAACTGCTTGAGTCATTTTAAGTACATTCTCTCCATCACAAGGTAAGCACCATGAGGGCGGGAATCTGTTTAATTCACTGATATATTTCAAGAACCTGAAACAGAGCCTGGCACCCAGAAGGCCTCCATAAATATCTCTAGATGAATCAACATCTAAATGTTGCTTTTTCTCAGCTAAATTAAAAAATAAAAAAGTTTACCTATTAGTAATGTTTTAAATAAATTTTTTTTTAAAAGGACTCTCTCCTAAAATTTGTCACAGTACTTCTCTCCACCGCTGCAGACCCTTACCAAGATGCCTGCGTTCTTCACTGCCAGAGGCAGCCCCAGGAGTCCAGTGCCAATGTTGCTCTTTAACAGGTGGATCAAGGTCTGGAACCATCTGAAGTGGGAAGAAGGTAGACGAGGGAATGTTAACCATAATGATAGCAAACTTTTATTAGCACTTATGCCTACATGCATTATCTCACTTGATTTTCACAACTCTATGAAATTTTATTTTATGGATGAGGAAGAAACTTGCTCAAGGTCACACACTTAGTAAACGCTAAGCCAGGAGTCAAATCCAAATGGCCTGACCCCAGAGCTCACTTTCGTATCCTCTATGCTATAAGTCTCCGCTCCCCATGGCATTTCAGAGAAACAATGGGGTCCCCTCCAGGCACCCTGTCCTTCCCTAGTTACATTTGGGCCTGGTTCTAACCACTGGGCAGACCACTGTAAAGACTCCCAAAACTACAACAGAGGAAGACAAAACTATGAAGGACAAAAACTGGTGTGAGAGAAGAGGGGAAAGAAAAAAATGGAAGCCCCAAACCTTGTAACATAAAGTTTTATACAACGTGAACAGAATAAAAGTCATATGACACCATAAGAGGCTGGAAGTCTCTGGGGCACTTTGTATTTAAAAAAAAAAAAAGTCAAATGCCATAGAGCCCATTTGTGTAGACTGTCCCCTCAAACTGCCTTTGGAAAGCCTCTCACATTTCCTCATTCATGTTTTCATGCAACAAATACCATCCGTCATATATAAAACATTGTGTTAACTGCAGTGGTGAAGATGAATATGAATTAGATATAGGCCTCAAGTCTCTAGAAATTAATAATGTCTCAATGAAAATAAGGAGACACATTAATAACCACCCAAGGTAAAAGGATCCCTGTTTTAAGAAAAGTGCAGGAACAGAGCCCAGGGAGAAGAGAGGCAGGAGAGTCTTTCTATAGTAGAGAGACTGAGCTGACCCCAGCAGGACAGGCAGGATTTGTAAATGTGCTGCTGTGAAGAGGACACCTGGGCACAGGAAAGGGCCTGGGAACAAGACCCTAGAGAAATACATGGGGCATGGACAGGAGGAACAAGAAGGAATTATTGGGGTTTAGTAGCGGCTCGGGTAGGGGTGAGTGAGGGTGGCAGAGAATTTTTCTTTCTTCTATAGGGAATGGGAAGTCATAAAAGGACTGACAGCAGAGGAATGGTCTTGTCTGCAATGTTTTCTTTTCTTTTTTTTTTTTTTGTCTTTTTTCGTGTCCGGCAACGGATCGCAACCCTCAGTGTCACGCCCGTACCAGACCGGGACCGGCAATGGGATCGCAACCCTCGGTGTTGTGCCCGCACCTCGCTCAGCCAGTGAGCGGGAACCGGTCTGTACGTGGGATCCGAACCCTCGGCAGGAGCGCCGCCTCGCTCCCAAGCGGCGCACTGTAGCAGTGTGCCACCGGGCCGGCCCCGTCTGCAATGTTTTCTATCCTTTGTTACTTCCAGTAGAATAGGAAACAGATCAAATACAGCATCACTATGCCCCAAATCACTTAGGATTTGGCCCCTGGCACTGTCTGGAAATTCTGCACTATAAATAACCCAAATCCCTCAAAACTTATGCTTACACACATTTCTTCAAATATGCAATTCAGCAGAAACTGAAAGCAAATAACACTTGTTACTCATAAAGGCCCTTAATCAGATCCATCTACAACTTCTAGGAAGGAATTTTACTTTAACCTTTCTCTTTTTACATTCAAGAAGATCTCTTGATTTACCTACTGTCCCCAACCTTTTCAGGATTGAGCAAGGAAACTACTCTGACTCTAAATGAGAGGAAGTTAAGTGCTCTCCTGGACTACCCTGAGGAAACAGCTTAAGGACTGCAGGGCCCAGTGCTGACTCCTTCATTACCAGCAGTGGTCAGGATAATGGGCCTATTAAACTTCTATCTTGGCGAATGTTTAACCCACTTAAGGGCAAAGGTAAACACTGTACCAAACCCACCTGCCTACCAGAGGCCTCCCCCAAATGACTCTTAGCTGATTTCATGGGAGATCAGGTCCCTGTAGCCCTAGCTGTGCCATCACCTCCACATGATGATCCCTTTCCCCTCTCTGGACTTGTTGTCTCACTTGTACAGTGAGGGAGCTGGACTAGGACAAGATGATCTCCATGGTCCCATCAGCTCTGAAATAACAAGGATTCTAGGCGACTGACCAAAATTACTCTTTTTAATAGATGGCCCCAAGCTGGGATTACCCAATACTGTGGATATCACAAAGTAAACTCCATGGACTGCAGTCTTAACTACAAGGGGGACTATCTTTCTGAAAAAAGGAGGAAGGGAGAAGCTCGGCAAATCTCTATAGTTCCATTTATGCTCCATCAGAAGTTCTTATACTTTTTGGTCTCAGGACCCCTTTATTCTCTGATAAATTATTAAGAACCCCAAATAGCTTTTGCTTATGTGGATTATATATGCTGATACATATGAGGGTACTTCAAAACGTTCATGGAAAGATTCATATTATCTCTTAATTCTATTTTTCCAAGAACTTTTGAAGTACTCCTCATACTATACTAAAAATCAAAATTGAAAAAAAATTAAAAATATTTTACTGAAAATAATAGTAAGTTCATTACATGTTAATATAAAAAACAGATTTTTCTTATAAAAAATAACTCCATTTTCTGGAAAAGAAAATGTGAGAAGAATGGCACTGTCTTATTTTCTCTGCAAATCTCTTTAATGTCTCACTTAGAAGATAGCTGAATTTCTGCTTCTACATTCAATCTGTTGTGGTACACTGTTTTGGCTGAAGTATATGAAGAAAATTTGTTCCCTCTTAGACACTCAGTAGGAAAGGGAAGGCGTGTTTTAATAGCCTCTTCAGACAATTATGGTAATTTTTCTTTGACATTACCCCAAAATGCAACACATGATGGTTTCTTCAAAGCCAGTTGCAAGGTGGAATCTGAACTTTTCATACTCTATTACATTAAAATCCACTGGTGGTCTTGCTCTTGGAATGGATCTTTTCCCCATGCACAATTTCCTAACATCATACTTTGGCCATCTGGAGGATATTGGTTCCCTGAGTTATGCAGATCTTCCAAATGCTAACACCTTTCATTGCACAATATCAAAAAGTCACATTCATTAATATCACCACTGAGCTCATCGGAAAAGTCTTTAAGTAGAAGGAAGCTGTCAGTGCTGAATACAAATTGTTGGGTTTTTTCACCTAATTTTGCTTGAAAGCTCAAATTTTACTCTGGGCAACAAATACTGTTGACTATTTTTCTTGAGGTGATGAGCTCATTTCTTTCATTTTCAAGAAATGTCTGCCAAGTACTCGGGTCTGAATAACTTTTAGTTTGTTAGTTGTTCTTTCTAGTAAAAATAGTGTTCTATGAAAAAGAAACAGCTAGTTCAGTTGACAACTCAATCACTCAAGGTCTTCGCCTTGAGACAAGGACCATACGTTGGTATGCCACAGAGGTGCTCCAGTGCACTGCCCATTTTGTCACACAGAATATTACAACACCTGTACTGATAGGTCTTGATTTAATAAAATTAGTAATCTGACTGTTGCACCAATGACACTGTGAAGTGAAACTGGCTTTTTCCTCTGTGCATGTGTGGCAATGAGAAATACACTGATGACTAGTATAATTTGGTGCCACTGCCTCAATGCGTGCTAGAGCACCTGCAGTTTCACCCGCACTGCTTCTGCATCATCGGTGCAGATGTTGACAAAGCAAAAAGGCAAACAACACTTTAGTCTTACTATGAAGATAGTTTTGACCTCAGAGGCTTCTCAGAATCATCTTGGGCACCCTAAAAGGTCTGCAGACCACACTTTGCAAATGGCTCCAGATCACCTAGAGAAAGGCAGTTTTGGTCAGCTAGTTTCTCAGCGTGCCAGCCTGGGGAAGAAGTGCTAGGGCTCGATTAATAGGTGGTATTATGTAACGCAACATTGGAACAAGAAGAAAAATTTGCCCAGAAGCATAAAATGAGGCTGCTGTCAAAGCAGTCAACAGCTTGATAACACCAAAAGCTAGAAAATAACCTCACTAAACACACCATTATCAAGTGTTTGGGGGTTCTTATCTGTACCCCCAATCAGGGTTTTTTACTGAGCCCTTAACTTCTAGAAGAGCTGGGTGTGTGCATGTATATGTGCAGCAGTCTAAGAAGTACTTCCATGTACTTTGTCCTTGGCATACCAAATAGTAGGGTGCGGCAAATTACAAATGGAAAAGCAACCTAGCTCAAAAACTTGTCCCTAACACTTCTTACATATTAGAGACTCATTTGGGTTAAAAAGTTTCTGGAAACCAACTTATACTTTAATCATACCTGGTATGTTTTCTACTTAAATGCTTGTGTGGATCCTGTGCCACAGGCTGGAAGTACTGAACCGGTCCTCCACGTCCCAGGGGTATACTTTTCCAGGTACCACCTGTGATGGGGCTGCAATACCTGCCTTCACCTACAGATGGAGTTTCTTGGTCACCTACCTTGTATCACAGTATCTGGGCAGAAAAGGGAACTCAGAACAAAAGTATACTCTGGAAATGTCCCAATGCAAGCCCAAGGAAAGTACCTTCTAATTTGCTCAACTTCCAGCAAACAAGGGGGAATAATTTTTGATTGACTATTAGTTAAAATATAATGTGAAAAAAAGAGATATTCAGAATAGCTAACAGGCAGGCATCAGCTTCCACATGTCCAAAA
The DNA here is from genome assembly GCF_000696425.1 of Galeopterus variegatus. NCBI lineage: Eukaryota > Metazoa > Chordata > Mammalia > Dermoptera > Cynocephalidae > Galeopterus > Galeopterus variegatus. The sequence goes on from NW_007727673.1 coordinate 230,623, forward strand.
CCTATGAGCTACTATGCTGAAGTTGCTAGCTGGTTGGCTTTGAGCTTCAGAGAGGTCTCTACACAAATGAAACTCCAGATTCCGTATGGCAAGTATTGCTTAGACAAGTTGATGCCGGAGAATAAGAAGGGCCAAAAACTGGAAGGGTAACTACAGAGAGAGAAGCTGAGAAAAAGTATTTCACAATAACAAGCGTGACCTCTGAAGGGAAGCTGTCACGGGTGTGTGGAGCTCCTCTATCTGGGGGACGCCAGGGGACAAATAAAGTAGAGGAAAGAGAAGGACGGTCTTCACTGCTGCCATTTGTGCTCTAAGCAATCTTTTCCATCAGCTAAAACTGCAAGCAAATGCAGAATCTACAAAAGCAAGCCATATGAGAAATAAACTATAAAGGTGGAATCTTTGTGAACAGAAAACAGCTAGTGGTGGTGAGGGGCCAGAAATGTGGACAGACCATATTCTCTAGTTCCTTCCCAGCTTGTAAGAGACAATGTCCTGCACCAGGAGAGAGTGTAGGCAGAGGAAGCTTCACCAGTGATGGGCTCCAGGAGAAGCTTTCTTGGGCCCCCCACACAGTCATAGTGGATGGCACAAGTTTAGGACAGAAAGGATCCCTCGGTAAGCCACACCCAATCCACAAGGGAACACAGAAAGGGTAACAGCTAAGCTTGAGGAATAAACAGAAGGGCTGCAAAAGATGGCATGCTGGGATCCAGAGAAATCACAGAGGGCTGCTGAGGTTGGGGAGTAGTGGGGAAACTCAATAGAGCAGAAAACCTTCCTCTGAATTTTCTAATTCAAGTGGTGAGAACCACATAGTCGGCATGGCTTCATAGTGGGGTCCTCGATTTTTTCTTACATTTGGGGAAACTGAAGCCTGAAGAGGGTCTCAGCCCAGATGAATCTTGGGCTTCAGTTTCCAGGGACGAGACTTAAGCCCTCCTTAGTGAATGCAAAGCAGATCTCTTCTTCTCTATCAGTACCTGAGTTTTTTAAGTGCAGAAGTTATTCCTCCCTCTACACTATTCTTCAGCCAAATGAACTGGCTGTTTGGTGATGAGGATAGAAGTCTGGGGGAGACTTTGCAAAGAAGGCTTCCAGTTGGGCTTGGCAATATTTGAGGTTCTAGCACAGATGACACATGGTTCTAAATTAAGAGATTGTCCTTTCCAGAAGCTTTTCTTCAGGCCAAGCTGTTACTAGGCACCAGCCTTCTGGGACCAACACAGCTAAAATGAACAAAGACAAAGAAACAGACTAGAGAGTAGCAGGCAAGGAACATAAATCTCAGCACTCCTTTCATCTGTAAAGTGGGGAACTGATGAAATGGGCATGGAGAAGTAACTCCAAGGGAGACATAGGAACATGGCCCCACTCAGGAGGGTAGAAGAAGATAACGGCTACTTACGTTGTGCTGTTGCTTTCCCCAAAACGCTGGTAGGAGCCGGGGGAGAAGTTTCTCAGACCTTCCGAGGAGCTCTCCTCCGGGCTCGCATCAGTGGAGCTGTAGTCCTGGTAGTCTTCATTCCGCAGTCTCTGCGTGGACATGGTAGCTGGAGGGAAAGGGCCAGCATTAAGACCTCCAGCAGCTGGGTCCTTGAGCTCCAAGTCTGGGGTGGGCTCTGGGGCAGAAGCAGCCATTGTCACCGTTGCTCACAGTGACAGGTGCTCTATGAATTAAGTACAACCAGTGTGCCTGGTACCAAGGGAAATGGAAAAGGTGCAAAGTACACAGGGCGGGCATGGCTCCCTCGGCCTCTGCCTCCCACCTTCCCAGTTGGTATCACACTCGTAAATTTCTAAATTCACCAAAGTACACCTGGGTAGAACAGAGGTGAGACACTGTTTGGGAAAAATGGATAGAAACACAGACAAGTGCTTCCAGGAAGCCTTTCCCATTACTTAGGTCAGGATTAACTACTCCTTCCTCTGAGCTCATTTCTTGGGCTTTGAAAAATAGATTTCACAAAAGCAAGCTCTCAAAGGAGGGGAATCTGGGTATTTCTCATTGTGCCCTCTTTCCTCTGCCTTCATTAGAGGATTTTACTGCATTCAGGAAATCCCCTCTGGACCATCCGGTTCTGCTCAAACTCCCCACCAGGTGCAAGAGTCACAAATGACATTCTCCTTCTCTCTGCCATGACCTCAGTCCTATCCTATACTCTTCGGAGGCCATGAGAAACTCTCATCCCTTGGCCCTAGGACTCTTTTCCTGAGTACTGAGAAGTGGCAGCTGAAGGCAGCTCAGAGGAAGACCAGGAGCATGAGGGATGCTCACCTCTTGCCCTTGTCTCAACATCTCCCCTCCACAACTCTTCTTCCTTTTTATTTTCATGGATTTGCTCATTTTAAAAGACGGTAAGAGAAGAAACCCTTCCTGTTGTGTGCTGGGGAAAGACAGTAAAAGTGGTGTCCCTGGGTGGACTTTCTCAGTAATGCTACCACAGAAAAAAGAAGGACAGTGCCTCATTAATATACACAATAAGGATACATTTTGGGAGTCATGTAGGCTCCCAGAATTCTAGAGACTGTTGCTGAAAGGGCCTTCAGAGGTCACTCCAAACCCTCATTTAACAGAAAAAGAATCGCACAGGTTGAAGGTTCAGATCCACAAAACTGAGTCCCATTTCCCACGCCAATTGCAAGCCCCAGACTGCTTTACTTGTGCTTCTCACAAGCCGGCTATAAGTCAGGGTTCCCACAGCCCCCTCTTTGGATTCAATTAGTTTGCTAGAATGGCTCACAGAACACAGGGAAACACTTACTTAGGTTTACTAGTTAACTGCAACAGATATTATAGAGGAGACAAAGAGGTGCACGGGGTGCAGCATATGGAAGGGGTGCAGAGCTTCCACACCCTCCCAGGTGTGCCCCCTCCAGGAACCTCCTCCACATATTCAGCTACCTAGAATCTCTCTGTACCCTGTCCTCTTGAACCTTCTATGGAGACTTCATTGAACAGGCATGACCGAAGCATGGATAACCATGTAGAAATGTGATTGGGCAAAAGGGTGTGATCTAACACTAATAGATTAAGTGCGGAAATGCAGCAAGGCCTGTCCAGATTCTTCATGGCTTCTCTATGCAGCATTCCTTCCTCTCGGATATGGAGCAAGAATCCTTCTGAAATGGGGCGCTATGGTTTGAATGTTTGTCCTTGCCAAAATCCATGTTGGAACTTAATTCCCAATATGGTATTTGAAAGTGGGGCCTTTAAGAGGTGATTGGATCAGGAGGACTCTGCTCTCATGAGTGAATTAATCTATTCATGGGTTAATGGATATGGTTTAATGATTTATCAGGGAGTAGACTGGGAGCTTTCTAAGGAGAGGGAGAAAGCATGTGGAAAAAGCTCTTGCTCAGCCCTCTCGCTGTTGATACCTTGCATCACCACAGGACTCTGTACAGTCTGCACCAAGAAGACTCTCACTAATTGTGTTACTGGTACCTTGGACTTCCAAGCCTCCAAAACTGTAAGAAATAAATTCTTTTTATATATTACCCAGTTTCAGGTATTTTGTTATCAGTGACAGAAAATGGACAAATATATGAGGGTAAGCAGATTAGAGAATATCTTTATGGCCAGCTCCAAGCCAGAAAGGTGGGGGAAGATTAGAGTCCTGCCTTGGGGAGAAAAAGGAGCAGATGAAAGGGAGGCAGGTGAAGGTCAGAGAGAAGTCACTTAGGAAAGAACAAGGACTATGGGAGTTACGAGCCAGGAATCATGGACAAAAACATACACACACACACACACACACACACACTCATAACATCACACCTATATAATACTAAAGGTGAAAGGATAGAATATAGGAACTGATAAATTCCCCAATTCCTCCTCCTCAATCAAGAAACCACTCTGTTGCTTACTTAGTATAGATGCTCAATTTATTTCAAACACTGTAAAGAGGCCTCTTCACATTGTATATAAAAACTGAAGTTACTCTCAACAGAATGTTGCTAAGAAAACTGCTAAAAAAAATTTTTTTTAAAAAAGGCTGTAATCTATAGATCTAATGTTCAGAGTTCAACAAAAAACTGCAGGATATGGGAGATATGGCTTAGCAATCACATGCATATTGAAAAAAGGAAAAAAATGCAACTTATAGGTTTTGGTTGATGATAAGCTCAATAGAAGTCAATGATATAATAATAGATGACAAATAAACTAATACAATTCTAGGTTGCATTAGGACGAGAGAGAATCCCAGGTAGATGACAGCACCATTCAGTTTTACCATGCACTGAAATCTGTTCCAGGCAGCATACTACAAAGGCAATAATGACAAACTGTGCCATATCCAGGGGTCAACACCATGATCAAGAAGGGGATGGAAACCAACTAAACGAGGAATGGCTGGAAACACTGAGAAGGTTCAACTTGGCAACTTGGGAAGTACAAAAACTGTCTTTAAAAGCTGTCATAAGGATTGGACATGTTCTCTGGGGCCTCAAAGATCATCAGTCAGAGCCAGGGTCAACAGGTGGAAAGTAAAAGCAGACAGATCTTAGGCTAGACATAAGGAAGAACCTTATATCAAAGACAGTAGTCCAAATGGAACAGATTGCTCTGGGAGAAAGTATGTTCCCCATCCCTGGAAAAGTCCGAGTAGAAGCCCTTTCTCAAAAAAATTTCATAAAAAACTTGTACTATGAAAAGACTATTCATGGATTACAAACACTTTTTGCACCAAAGCAAACTCGTATTAACTTTTTATAACATGTCTGAACAGGATCTAGTTTGAGGCACTGAGAAAGGTAAGACATCAATTTGAAAAGAGCCCCTATCAGAGCAAGATGAATTCTGCTAAAGTTGAAGCAAGAAAAAACATCAAATTATGGTGAAACTTTGGTAGAAGAATGGTGAAATTATTGATGCTTTACAAAAAATTAATGGGAAAAATGCTGCAAAGAAAACAGCAGTTTACAAATGGATAACTCGTTTTAAGAAGGGATGAGACAATGCTGAAAATGAAGTCACAGCAGTAGACCATCCACATCAATTTGCAAGGAAAAAATTAATCTTGTTCATGCCCTAATTGAAGAGGACTGATGATTAACAGCAAAAACAATTGCCAACACCATAGACATCTCAACTGGTTCAGCTTACACAATTCTGACTGAAAAATTACAGCTGAGCAAACTTTCTGTTCAATGGGTACCAAAACTGTTGCACCCAGATCAGTGCAGATAAGGTCAGAGCTTTCAATGGAAATTTTAAACATGTAGGATCAAGAACCTGAAGCATTTCTTTGAACAATTGTAACAGAAGATGAAACATGACCTTACCAGTACAATCCTGAAGACAAAGCACAATCAAAGCAGTGGCTACCAAGAGGTAGAAGTGGTCCAGTCAAAGTAAGACTAGACCAGTCAAGACAAAGCTCATGGCAACAGTTTTTTTGGATTCAACACATTACATGAGATATTCAACATTTATTTCAAAATAGGTTTTGTGTTAGATGATTTCACTCAACTGTAGGCTAATGTAAGTGTTCTGAGCACATTTAAGGTAGGCTAGGTTAAGCTATGATGTTCAGTTGGTTAGGTATATTAAGTCATATTTTCAACTTATGGTGGGTTTATTGGAATATAACCCCATTGTAAGTTGAGGAGCATCAGTGCATGAGTTTGGAGTCTAGTAGTGTGACTCTAAGCAAGTTAGTTAATTTACCTATGCCTCAATTTCCTCATCTGAAAGATGTCATTAATAATATCTACTTCACAATATTGTTATGAAGATAAGAGGAAAAGATAAATAAATTTAGCTATGTTGTCTGGCACATATGAACCCTTATTAATTTTAGCAATTGTGATTATTACTATACAGAAGTTCAAGCACAGGGAGTGAGAAAGTTCACCCTATAAACTCTGCAGTACATTCTCCATTTAATACTCTGGAGAGTGGAGCCAGGTCCCTATCTTGAAACTGGTGGTCAAAGTGCCTGAAGCATGTCCATAACCCACACAGGCAGATTCCCTGACTATATGAAAAACGGAAGCACAGAGGAGCCTTTGCTACTAGAGTGGGTCACTGAGAACTGGCCCTGGGTGTCAAGGCTTCCCAGAGAAATGTTTTGGAGGATAATAGAAGGGACAGCACCAAATGCAGCATCATGTGGTTCCTATTTTGGAGTACTTACAATGTCCCATCCATTGGACCCCACACCCATTAAACAGAGACTATCTTTGTATGCTCAACCCAGCAACACATAGCTCAAGGAGGGAGGTACAGGATTCTTCCAAGACCTCGGTTGAGGTAAACAGACTCAATGTGAGCTTCCTCTATGGGAAAAAGAGAAAAGATGGCTTAGATGTTAGTGGTGTTAATCAGTCATACAGTTCTGGAAAAGGTTATCAGCACCAGGCCAGCAAAGGTAGAAACAGAAGCTCATTCACTCAACCGAGTCCTAGGATCTTACCTCAGGTCAGGGTAGAAAGAAGAAATGTTATTAACAACAATGACTCCTCAACACCTGGCCCTTGAAGAGTTATCAAGCGTTTAAAGAAATGACACATTTATGGGGGGGATAGAAAGAAAGAAAAGCAAGAGTACTTAACATGAGAATAGTTACCTAAGGCAATGGGAAAAATACATAGAGCATTCACAAAAGTGACCACCTACTCCATCTACTCTAATTCACATCCCACATGCTAACAAGCCCAGTCCTAGAATTTCACAGAACCTCTGAGTTGGAAGATAACTTAAAACTTTATCTAGTCCAACCCTCTATCTCTAGGTACAGGGAGCTCCGTGCTCTGTGTTACAATGTGGGAGAATTCTAATTCTTTGAAAGTTTTCATGTTAACCAAACACCATCTCCCTATAGCACTTCCATCCTTCGGTCCTAGTTGTAGTCTCTGGAATACTACAAAATAAATGGAAACTTTCTTCCTTGCACAGCCTTTGTAATAGACAAAGACAGCTCCGAGCACTACGAAATGTCACAGGGATGAGGCCAAATGAACAGCTAAATGGCTTAGAAGGAAAATAAGGACTCAAGATCAGGCAATTATAAATGACACAGTCAGAAAACAAAGGGAGAGAGGCTTAATACTGTTATCAGAGCGGTCTCTGCTACATATAGCCTCCACCCCCAGACGGTCTCAAACTCAGAGCAAATGACAGAGCCTTTTGTGTCCCCTTACTTCTTGACTCCAGGACATCTTTAAAGAAAACATGTTCTGAATGCAAGCTAATTACTATAAACTGGACTCTAGACAAGAGTCAAAAGAGGGCCCTGATCATACTTAAAGTAATAAAAGACAAGTCAAAATCATTTTCAACTATGAGCATTCAGCTTAGACATAATACAGTGATAGGAAGAAAGAGGAGGAGGATTTCATGGCAACCTAGGAATAAGATAAATACAGGAAAGTGCTTCCTGGACAACTGGATTAAATGTTGTTGCAAGGCTGATAATGTACACAGTGAGGGGATGGGGAGGTGGGGGAGGTGGGAATCTCTCTGAATAAAAAACAGGCTTAGACACACAGAGTGTCAGAGCAGAAGGGCGCTTAGGGATTCATCATAGTGCTGACTTAGAAACCTAAACCCAGGTGAGGATGGGAGTCACCTAGGGTTGCTACCTAAGTGGCAGAGCTAGAACAAAAATCTCCCAATGCCCCAATCTCAGTTCTTTCCATTACACCATGCTACTATCTTATTTCAGTAAGTCTCAAACAACTGTAAAACATCCACACAAATAACCAAGTCTCTTGTCTCTCCAAGTCTGACAAGTTACACAAAAAATAAAGCAAAAGTTTTTGCATTCTTCAAGCTAATGTCAGGGCTCTGCTCAACCTCCGCTGAGCCGCCTAACCTCCCAGAAGCATACTCCGATTCATATTTCATAACACAAAAAATAAAGCAAAAGTTTTTGCATTCTTCAAGCTAATGTCAGGGTTCTGCTCAACCTCCGCTGAGCCGCCTAACCTCCCAGAAGCATACTCCGATTCATATTTCATATTTTGGTATGACTTACACAAAATTGCAGGACAGTTAAAAATCAAACCTACAGAATGATGAGTTTGCAGAAAAATCATGAACAAACAGGGAACCACACCCAGAGCCAACCCAAGCCGGGCGATGGAGAACGCAGAGAGCTAGAAAAGGACAGGACTCAATGAGAAAGGGACAGAAAAAGGGTTGCCTTTCACGTGTCAAGTTCTCCGCAGGAGGCAGTGTGGTGAAAAGCTAACAGCCGCTGGAGCTTAGGGAGACCTGGATTCTAAATCACTGGGTGACCTTAAGCAAGCCCCTACCCCTTCCTAGGACTGTTTCCCCAACGGTCCCAGGAGGGGTTGCACCAAATGATTTCACAGGGTCCTTGCCGTTCTGCTACTCTATGACCCTAAGACCCATTATTAGCAAGCCTGGAGCTGGGCTTCCGCAGCGGGCAAGAGACATGCCGGAGACACCCGAGCCCCTTCGAGAAGCATGGAAGAAGCCCTAGCTGGTCGTTTGGGTGATCTTCCCCATCGCGGGACCTCAGTTTCACCACCTGTCAAGAAGGACGGGGAGACCCCAACCCCACGAGGTCGAGAGAGAGCGCGAGAGACAAGGGTTCTTCAGTTCCCTCATCCGGGAGGGGTGCCCGCACCGTACCGCAGCTGCGGCCCGGGAGCCGAGGGGACTCGCAGCCCCGCAGCCCAGGCGGGTCAAGTGCCTGACCTGGAGCATCTGCTACGCCGGGAGGAGGGCGAGGTGGGTCCCGCCCGAGGCGGTGACGGCCGCCAGCCGGAGCAGGTCAGCGCAGAGACTCACCACTAAGGCGCCGGCTCCGGCTCCAGCGCAGCCCACCACCCCTCCCCGCCTCAGCGCCCACCCCTAGCCATCCTCCTGGGCTGGTCCGGCAGCCGCTTCCGGGCCCCGTCACATGATTCAGGCGCCGAAGAGAAGCCGACGTCACGTGCTCCCCTGCTTGGCCGCTCCTCCTCTTAGTGCTCCGGCGCTCTGCTCCGCACCACCACCTGGCGACCAACTGTTGCCACTGCAGGGAACTGGGACTGGGAGTGGGAACTGAGGGCATTCATCTTGGAGCATGGGCAGAGTTCAGTCAAACTACACTGTCCCGAGCTGTGCGCTTGTGAAATATCGCTAATTTGTACATTTGCTCCATTTCTAATACATCTAGAGGAGTATGCATTGCTTTTATAATCAAGAAATATACATCTTTTTAAAAATCATCTAGTCGTATTTCTAGAAGTATGCAAAAACTCTCTGTGGTTGCTACTAGAAATAAGAATGTGGGGTAGAACAACACTATCTTTTAATATATTTAAAAATTTGAAGTAACATTTTTAAAGGATGGCAACATTTCAGTATGTTTAAGGTGTTTATATTACCTAGGCTTCTCCTCTTTCCTCCTTCTTGCTATAGATTTTTCCTTTAAAAAATATGTGACATAGACTTCAAGTCAAAAACTATCACAAGAGACAAAGAAGGTCATCAGTTAATAATAAAGGGGTCAATTCATCAAAAGGACATAACAATTGTAAATATATGCACATGACATTGGAGCATCGAAATACATACAGCAAATATTAATGGACGTGAAGAGATAAATAGATGTAATATAATAACAGTAAGGGACTTCAATATCCCACTTTCAACAATGGGTAGATCAACCAGACAGAAAATTTAAAAGGAAATACTAGACTTGAGTTACACATCAGACCAAATGGACTTAACAGACATATACAGAACTTTCCATCCAACAGCAGCAGAATACAAATTTTTCTCAAGTACACATAGAACATTCTCCAGGATGGATTACATGTAAGGCAGCAGAATAAGTCTTTACAAATTTAAGAAGACTGAAACTATATCTAGTATTATTTCAGAACACAATGGTATGAAACTAGAAATCAACAACAGGAGGAAACTTGAAAATTTCACAAAAATGTGGAAATTAAACAACATGTGTCTGAACACCAATGGGTCAAAGAAGAAACCAAAAGCAATATTAAAAACCACTGTCAAACAAATGACAATGGAAACACAACATCCCAAAACCTATGGGATGCACTAAAAACAGTTCTAAGAGGGAAGTTTATAGCCTACATTAAAAAAAGGAAAGATCCCAAATAGTCTAACAGTATACCTCAAGGAAATAACAGAAAAAGCCAAACAGAAATAGAGAACAGAAAGCCCCGTAAATCAATAAGATGAAGAGTTGGTATTTTGAAAATTAAGCAGAAACAACAAACTGTTCGCTAGGCTAAGAAAGAAAGAGAAGACTCAAATAAGCAAAATCAAAAATAAAAGTGAAGGTGTTAATCAGACACCTCAAATAAAAAGGATCAAAAAAGGGACTATTGTGAATAATTATATGCCAACAAATTGAATAACCTGGAGGAAATGGATAAATTTCTAGAAAAACACAACCTGACAAGATTGAATCAGGAAGAAATAGAAAGCCTAAACAGACCAATAACAAATAAAGAGATTGACAAAGTAATCAAAAACCTTCCAACAAATAAAGCCCAGGACCAGTTGGCTTCACAGTTGAATTTTACCAAACATTCAAAGAGGAATTAATACCAATACTTCCTTGACTCTTCCAAAAAATAGAACCTTTTGAAGTACTTCCAAACACATTTTATGAGGCCAGCATCACCTTAATACTTAAGCCAGACAAAGACATAACAAGAAAAAAAACTATAGGCCAATTTCTCTGATGAACGTTGATGCCAAAATGTTCAACAAAATATTAGCAAACTAAATTCAACAGCACATCAAGAAGATTATACACCATGATGAAGTGGGATTTATTCCTAAAAATGCAAGACCGATTTAACACATGCAAATCAATGAATGTGATATATCATATTAACAGAATGAAAGATAAAAACCACATGATCATCTCAAGTAAATTGGGCATTTAACCAAAGCAAATGGAATCACCACCTCATAAAGATATCTGCACTCCCACATTCACTGCAGCATTATTCACAATAGCCATGATATGGAAACAACCTAAGCATCCATTGATGGACAAATGGATAACAAAACTGTGTTGTATATATATATATATATATGCAATGGAATATTATTCAGCCTTAAAAAAAAAAGAAAGAGATCCTGCCATTTGCCACAACATGGATGAAACTGGAGGGCATTATGCTAAGTGAAATAAGCCAGGCACAGGAAGGAAAATATTGCATGATCATACTTAGAGAACAGAACAGTGGCTACCAGGGATGGAGATATGTCAGAGGATACAGAGTAGCAGATATATAGATGAACAAGTCTAGAAATCTAATGTACAATATGAGGACTATCGATAATAAAATTGCACTATATTTGGGATTCCTGCTAAATAAGTGTATTTTAGCTGCTCTTGCCACAAAAACAAAATAAATGGGTAACTGTGAGATGATGGATATGTTACTTTGTTTCACTATAGTAATCATTTTGCTATCTATATGTATCACATAACATCATTTTGTACACCTTAAATATACACAATAAATTTTACTTAAAAAATAATCATATAACTACTCAGCCAAAAAAAAAAAAAAACACATATAATTATGCTGAGCAAAAGAAGTCAGAAAAAAATATCCCAATTATATAATATTCTAGAAATTAAAAATAATCTACAGTGACAGAAAACACATCAGTGGTTGCCTGAGAATGGGGGCAGGGGCAGGAGAGGAGAGAGTGATTATAAAGGGGCATAAGGAAGCTTTTGAGGTGACAAATTCGCTCATGATCTTGATTGTGGTGATGGTTTCACAGTGAATATATACGTTGAAACTTATCAAATTATACACTTTAAATATGTGCAGTTTATGTAAATAATACCTCAAAAAGCTGTTAAAACATTTAGTAAAAAATCATATAATAAGTTAATATAGTCTCATTGAAAAATATATGTATACACGAGTATAGTGATGTAGATTTGTATTGTTACAATTCAGTCATGAATACCAGTGCATACTGTTTTGCTGAAGACTTTTACCTTCACTGGCTATAGTATTACTATATATATATTTATTAAATGTTTAAACCGTGTTAATTTTTTAAAAAACCAACTCCAATTCATTCATTTCACCAGGGAAAAAGAAAAGAATGCAGATTTATGCCCAATTCAGGCTGACCAGTGAGTTCATCCCATCCCTGAAAGAATCCACATTCATTGGGTGACTGCTGTGTTCCAGGAACTATGCTGGGAATGCCTCTGAGCCTAGTCAAGGAATTTCACTTCATTTCATTGATTCTGTGGCTATGTGAAGAAGAGTGAGAGCAGGGAAGGTGCTGAGAAGTGGCATTTTCTGAACGGCTTTCTATGGTGGACTGGCCATGCTGATGGATCAGAAAGGGAGTATGTGAGAGAGGAGACACATACTTTGACCTGAACAACAGGAAGGATTAGAGCTGCCTTTTACTATACAAGAATACAGTGGCAGGAGCAAGTTTTGGTGGGGACAAAAGGGAGACTGTCACGTGTGAAGTGCCTGTTAGACCTCCAAGGGACGAATTCAGTAGGCAGTGACATGACTGTGGAGGGAAGAGGTCCAGCCTAGAGAGAAAAAATTGGCAGTTGTCAGCATATTGATGATATTTAAAGCCGAGAGACTAGATGAGATCACCACGGGAGTGAGTATAAATAAAGATAAAAGTCCAAAAATTGAGGACAGAATGAAGACTAGCAAGTGGCAGAAGAAAGCGCAGTGGCGTGGTCACTTAGATAGGAGAGAACAGTCATCTCCTGGAAGCCAAGTGAAGAATATTGCTCAAGGAGGGGAACGAAATGTCAAATGTTACTGCTTGGAAGAAGAGAACTGAACACTGACCTCTATATTTAGCAAAGTAGAAATCATTGATGACGTCCAAAAGAGCAGGTTTCGCTGGGGTGGGAGTGAAACCCTGTTTAGAGAGACCTGTTTGGCCACCATCGTTTACCTATAACACCACATAGCATCCCCCACCCCCATCATCTCTCTTCCCACCTAATGCCCCTGCACCCTGAATTATGTTGAAGCAAACTCCAGATAGATATCTTTAAGGAGAAAAATAAAGGGAACTATGATATAGTCTTTTGTATAAAAAGGAGGAGATGTATTTTTATTGCTTGTATATGCATAAAGAAGTTCTGGAAAAATATATAAGAAAAAAATGTAAAGTCAGTTCTCCCATCTCTCCCCATTCTACTTCCCACCCGTCTCTCCTCCACTTTCAATACGTAGAGAACTATTTTAAGACTTCATAAGTCCTTTTACAGGCTCTGATGTGTGTTAACACATTCACATTAAATGTAATCTCTTTATTAGAAACTTTGCCTTCGAGTATGCACACTGTGTTACCTAATGTGTGTTAACACATTCACATTAAATGTAATCTCTTTATCCTTCCCCTGCAGTGCATGTTGCCTTCTATCCTATAAATTGTGTCACACTATTATTGCCATACAGTGACCACTTTTGGCTGGGACACAGAAAGGCGCACTAACTTTTGTCGGTATCTACAGAGAAACAC
>NW_007727673.1:244878-245415 GCF_000696425.1 Galeopterus variegatus
ACATTAAATGTAATCTCTTTATTAGAAACGTTGCCTTAGAGTATGCACACTGTGTTACCTACTGTGTATACTATGAGGGGTTATACTGCTGAGAGATATTAGGATAATGAGTCCTTGTGCACGCAGTAGTCTTGAAGGTATAACTTCCATTCTTCCTTACCATCCCACCCCTCCCAGCCCTCAAGGGAAATGGGCCCTGAGTTGTCATGTGAGCTCTGCTCAGTTTCCCCTTTCCTTCTCCACCTCTTCTTTCGAGACCCCTTGTGTCCCTGACCCATCTTCCTGCACGCTCTTTAACTGATGGCACTCTGTTCCATCACCTCTCTGCTGGACGTGCTGCCCTCTAAAGTTGCTTCTAGTTCTAAAAATTCTCAGGTTTTATATCTTACAAAAAAAAATCAAGTGTTTACAGTGTGCCAGAAACCATGCTAAAGTTCCTTGTTTATTAACTAATTTCATTATTACAGAAGCCTTATGAGTTATACATATAAATGATGTTGGGGCCCCCTCCTGTATCCCCTTTACCAGAGTTGATGC
>NW_007727673.1:245924-247456 GCF_000696425.1 Galeopterus variegatus
AGGTTTGCGATCCCGTTGCCGGTCCTGGTCCGGTACGGGCGCGACACTGAGGGTTGCGATCCGTTGCTGGACACGAAAAAAGACAAAAACGGAAAATAAAAAAAAGAAAAAAGAAAAAGTAAAATTGTTATAAAGAAGGCCAAACACCCTCAGGATACGACATGCTGGTGACTTAGGAGAGTGCAGCCCATAAAGTAAATTAGCAACGGGGTAAAGAAATGAAAAGCAAGGGTGCCACCGAGGGAATGAGCATCAGCTCGAGTACATGGAAAAGTGCTGGGCCAAATCAACACCACCAGAATGTGCCGAGTTATTGTTTTCATACTTACTGTGATTTTTGATGATTTGAAAAGAGGGAATGATAAAACGTTTTACCAATAGCATTTTTGTGTAAACAAAGTATGTTTGAAGAAAAAAAATATGCTACCAAGGTAATAGACATAGTTCTCAGAGAAAAATTTTGCAAACTATTCAAGATCCCATCCTGTGATTAAATAGAATGGCTCTGCCACCAGTGCCAATGCTCTGATGTCTGGTAGCGTGCACAAGGAATGGTGAATTCTGCAGGGACACAGAACTGGGGCGCATATGTGAAAGTGATGCCAAGGAGTGCATCAGTCTGATGACCTGCATTAACCTGCAGGCAGCTTCACGATGACAGGAGTGTCAGAGCACATGTATGAGACCCAGATGCACTCCTCTCCTTGGAACCAAATGCTGCTCACACGGGAGCACATCAAAAGAACAGGCTTTGATCATATTATATTGCTTTAGGAATAAGGAAGACTTTCACAGTGGTGTGCGGTGGCCAACAGGGTACCGTCAATGGGTTATAAGGGTGCTGAGACACTGATACCCTTGCCCCTTGGAGTAGCCAGATGGGTCCAAAGATGGCTGGAGCTCCCGAGACTATTAGCTCTAGTCATGAGCAGCCTTGTTCTTTTATCCCAAGAACATACAAAATGTTGTTTTCTATATGATATGGTACAAAATCGATTGGGAAGTACTGGATAAGCAGGGTGTTCATATAGTTTTGTGTTCAAATGCAGACACTTTTGAGAATGAAAGGTGCTGTGCTGTATTAATATTTCACTAGGTCAACAGATGTATGGTGGGACTCTCC
Source organism: Galeopterus variegatus (assembly GCF_000696425.1). Classification (NCBI taxonomy): domain Eukaryota; kingdom Metazoa; phylum Chordata; class Mammalia; order Dermoptera; family Cynocephalidae; genus Galeopterus; species Galeopterus variegatus. The sequence continues at coordinate 247,048 of NW_007727673.1, forward strand.
CAAATAAACTGGGATGTACTGTGTGGTAGGCAGAATAATGACCCCAAAGATGTCCATTAATCCCCAGAGCCTGTCAATATATTACCTTAGATAGAAAAAGGGACTTTGCAGATGTGATTAAGGTAAGGATCTTGAGGTGAGGAGATTATTTGGGATTATCTGGGTGAGCCTAACATAATCACAATGAGTTTTATAGGAAGGAGCAGGAGGGTCACAGAGGAGAGAAAATGCTATCCTACTGGCTTTGAGGATGGAGGAAAGGGCTATGAGCCTCGGGAATGCAGGATGCCTTTAGAAACTGGAAAAGCAAGAATATAAATTCTTTCTAGAGCCTCCAGGAAGGATGCAACCCTGCCAACACCTTGATTTTAGAACTTCTGACTCTACAATTGTTTTGCTGTTTTAATTG
>NW_007727673.1:248212-249999 GCF_000696425.1 Galeopterus variegatus
CAATAGAAATCTAACACAAATACTATACATAATTTATATGAAATTTAGCTTTATGTTTTTACAATTACAAAGGTAAGCAATGAAGAACCAAAACAGTGAAATAATTATATTAAGAAGTTGAGTAGGGGACGTTGACAGGTATAAATTTTCGTCTAACATAATGTTGATAAATTGAGAAATATCATTATAAATATGTTGTATAGTGAGATGGAGAACTAAAAAACTAAAACAAAAAATGGATTTTTAAAAAAATAGCCCAGAAAGAGGAACTTTGGATAGAGAAGGTCAGATAAGGAGAGTCTATAGCTTTTTAGTACAAATCCTTTGGTTAAAACAATTCATAGTTTGACCCTGGGCATGTATTTTTTTAATGTGACATTAATTTTTAAATTAAGATTGTGTTGTGGGACATCTCCAAACTTATTGGGCTTAGGTTCTCCAAAGCTCTAGCCCCCACCCTACCAGAAACATGTTTACAGCTTCCCACACACTCATGGACCCTTCTCCAACCTCTTACTCAGTCAGTTGCTTCCTTATTCTCAGTCTTGACTCAAGACAGAACCAGCTGGTAGACCCTCCTGAAATAAGGCAGAAGAAGGCACACGGGATGAGGAATATTCCCAGGATTGGACCCAGGCACATTAAGAGATCTGGAGTAAACCCCCAAAGTCCCATCTGTAGGGTGGGCTGACCTTGGGGGTTACCTCACAATGGTGACAAAGTGAGGTGACAAAGTGGGAGTGCTGAGATGAAAGAAGTGCCTCTGTGGCCACTGAAAAAGCACTGACCCAAGAGCCAAAAGGAAATGTCTGCGTCCAGCTCTGCCACTTACTGGCAAGTCCCTTTCAATCTGGTGAAATGAACAGCGGAGAAAAGTCGATCTCTCACATCTGCCAGCTCTGGGAGTCCTTCTTTTCCCTGCTTCAGCTACATTTCTTCTTCCAAACATGACTGGGTAGGTCCTAGCTCAGTCAAGTACCACTACACATCACACTTTAGAGTTTCTTTGAGACAGTCTACTGCAACTCATTGTTTTACACATGGGAAGCCGAGCCTCAGAGAGACCAAGACATTTGTCCAGGGTCACACTTTGTAACAAGTGTGAGAATCTATGGTTTCTCCTATGACACCTTACTTAGACCCTAAGGTTCCTTGGTCACAATTAAAGGATGGTGGATATGATGGGTTGACTCAACACCTATTCCAACCAGCTTTCAATCTGTAGAGGCTGGAAAGAGTAGAATACATACTGTATTATCTCATTAAAATAAAGCTCAAGAACAGGCAAAACTTGCCTAAGGTGATGAAGATCTACACAGTGGTTATTGGGTATGTTGAGTGGGGGATGATTGGAAAGAGGTACAATGGAACTTTCTAGGTAGGTTGCACAAATGTATTCATTTGTTGAAACTCATCCAATTGTACACTTAAAATCTGTGCATTTCCAGATATGTACAATCAACTATGTTTCAATAAAAATAAATAAATAAATAAAATGTGCATTTCATTGTATATAAACTATACTTCAATAAAAATTTTCAAATACCTGTCTTAGAGGGATGTTGCTAGGATTAATTGAGATATCGCCTAGCACATAGTAGGTGCTCAATAAATAATAGGTGCAGGGGTAGTAGTAGCAATTATTGATATAAATATTGGTATATTAGCTTTCTTTGGTAGAATTTGCCTGGTAAATCTTTTCCGTCCTCTCTACTTTCCACCTTTCTGCATCCTTATGTTTTACCCTTTGGCAGCTGGCTGGTACAGGGATCTGAACCTTTGACCTT
>NW_007727673.1:251064-264778 GCF_000696425.1 Galeopterus variegatus
TCACCCACTTACCTCCCAAAGGCTCTGCCTCTTAATACCATCACATCTGGGGTGAGAATTTCAACATCTGAATTTTGGGAGGACACAAACATTCAATCCATACAGATGTATTTAGGTCTTTCGTTCTATTCTCCATGTCCCTTGACATTTCTTTCAGATTTTCCATTCCTTGGTCTCTGTGTGCTACATTCTGCCACCCAAGTAGCTGAATTTGGGCTGTACACTGAGTGAGAATTGGATTCTCATTCCACATTTTAGACACAATTTTGCTCAATCTTCTGAGCACTAGATTCAAGTCAGTCACTTTTCTTCAATTCCCTGATTGGGGGATGGGACAGGCATGGGGGTTGGGGAGAGGAAAGATAATTGGTTTATTACTAGTTCACTCATACTAAAGAAGTGTTACCAACCTATTTGGGCAGGTGGGAAGATAACCTGTTGGAATTGTTTGCTGTGAATGAGCTCTGGGACATGTCTCTTGTTCCCTGTACCTCATTAGTCCAACTTCACAGGGTATGGCAAATTCCCTCAGGAAAAAAGCTGCAGCAATATTCAGCTTATGGCTCTGAGTTCCTGTCTTCACTTATCTGAATGAATTCCCCTTCTAGGAATTCCTAGCTTTCTTGATTTCCCCTTAATATTGTTAAGAATTTTTTTAAATGTGTTAGGAGTTTTAGTTATTTTCAGCAATGTCAATCTGGTTATTTAGCCTGCCAAGTCACCAATGTAGTGGAATCCCAGACTGGATATAGAGATTGGAATCCCAGAATGACAATGTTTTGTTGTGGAGTATATTCATTTTCTATTGCTGTGTAGCAAATTGCCACAAACTTAGTGGCTTAAAACAACACATTTATTATCTCACAGTTTCTGTATGTCAGAATTCTAGGTAGGGCTTTAACTGAATACTCTGCTTGGGGTTTTATAAGGCTGCAATCAGTGTTACCAGGATAAATTCTCATCTGTAGGCTCAACTGGGGAAGCATCTTCTTCCAAGCTCACATAGATTGTTGGCAAAATTCATCTCCTTGCCGTAGTAGAACTGATAGCCCTGGTTTCTTGCTGCCTGGCTGATCTCATAATATCTTCTCATAATATCTTCTCATAATATCTCATAATATCTTCTTCTCCTCATAATATCTCTTGTATGCCTTGTAATGTGGACCCCTCCATCTTCAAGCCAGCAGCAACATATCAAAACCTCATGCTTCTGATCTTCTGCCCGGCCAGAGAAAACTCTGCTTTTAAAGTGTTCATGTGGTTGGGTCAAGCCTACCTAGATAATCTTCATACCTTAAGGTCAACTGACTTGGGAGTTTAATTACATCTACAAATCCCTTCTCAGCACTACTTAGATTAGAGTTTGAATAATCAGGGGACAGAAATCTTGGGGGTGGAGGGCATCTTTAGAATTCTGCCTACCTTACTGAGATTATTTCATTCAATTTATTTAGTTCAGTTTCCCACTCCATACCAGAGTTCCTGCTGCTTTGCAGGAGCCAAAACTGGAGACTTATGGACCAAATTGTTTCACATATTTTTCCTTTTTGCTTGTGCAATTTCATCCAAATAAAACTTAATGAAACATTTAAAAATCAGGAGATTTTCTATTTAAAAAATCAGGATTTGGCAAGACTAAGCCCATATTACCCCCAAAGTAACCATCAGCTGGAACTAAGTAGCAGATGCCCCAGTTTGTCACAATCCCCGCTGTTCCCTATTATACCCTCATTTCAGAGGCAGAAAAAATTATTTGCTATTTATTATTGTGCTTGCACTGTTTTTTTCCTTATAGTAAAGAGGAAAGTAAAATATTTAATGAACCTACAGTTCTAGAAAATACAGGCAAACAAAATTAGAACAAGATGGCTGCACCTTTCAAGAAAATTTATTAATTTACTCATTCATTCTGCATATATAGATAGCCATGTGCATTAGGTCTTGGGACTATAGCAGCAAACATAGAAAAACACAAGAAGCAAATTTTGTTATGGAAGTTAAGATTATTTCTACCTATTTATTTATTTATTTATTTAATTTTTTTAAAAAGATGACTGGTAAGGGGATCTTAACCCTTGACTTGGTGCTGTCAGCACCACGCTCAGCCAGCGAGCGAACCGGCCATCCCTATATGGGATCTGAACCTGGGGCCTTGGTGTTATCAGCACCGCACTCTCCCGAGTGAGCCACGGGCCAGCCCTCTTTTAAGATTTTTTTTTTTTCCTTTTTTGTCTATTTTTACTGACCGGTAATGGGATCGCAACCCTTGGTGCTGCGCCCACACCGCGCTCAAACAGTGAGCGGGAACCGGTCTCCACATGGGATCCGAACCCTTGGCGGGAGCGCCTCCGCGCTCCCAAGCGGCACACTATCCAGTGCGCCACCGGGCTGGCCCATTTCTACCTATTTAATATGCAAAGAAATTGTGTTTGGGTTTTAAAAAAATACAAAGATATCATTATAGAACAAACATAAAAACAACCATATAAAAACGATGAGTGGTTATATTTGTTTCCTACGTTGTGTGATAAATTACCACAAACTTGGTAGCTTAAAACAATGCACATTCATTACCTCACAGTTTCTTGGGTCAGGAGTTCATACAAATGGCTCAACCGGGTCCTGTGCTCAGAGTCTCACAAGACTGCAGTCAAGGTGTTGGCTGGGCTGCATTCTCATCTGGAGGCACAACTCACAAAGAATGCTCCTCTAAGCATAACTCTTTCACATTATTGAGCACCTGGGCACCGTGGGGCCACAGCGATGGGCACAATAAGCCATTCATGTCTCTGCAGCTAAGGATCTCACAGCCTGGGGAGGAAGATAGGCACACACATAGCTGAAACTCCAGAGAAAGTGAAGGCAGGATTCTACGAGGGTTCGGATAAGAAAGTTATTTCCAGATGGTGAAAAGAGGGAAGGCTTTGTGTTAGAGGTGGCAAAGACTGAGCTAGTCCTTGGAGGAATGATGTTGACATTGAGGACAGTCATAAAGCATCATCTACCTCCACTGAAGAAGACAGATCAAGCCCTGGCCAGCAGGATAATAATGATAGCTGTGTCTACCTCAGACAATGAGGATCAATTGAGGTAATCCATGCAAAGCACTTAACACAGTGCCTGGCACATACTGATTGTTCAATAAAAGCTTAGTTAATTCTGTATGGATCAGACTAGTTGCCCAGTGAGCAACCTGAGGGCAATGACCAGATCTATTTACCTCTCTAACCTCCTACACCTAATACAGAGCCTGGGCACAAGGAGCTCAGTAAATGTTTGCAAAATGAAGGCAGAAACAAAGGAGGAATCCTCTAGATCAACCTCTGAAATTTCACATGAAGGAAGATTTTTCAAGAATGAGCATGGGTGAATCTTAGAAGGGGCTTCTAAAGAAAACTATCTTATTGCCAAAGATCTTTTAAGAAAATAAACTATCATTTGTCCTTGAAGGTTTAAGAGACCAGCCTGCTTGAAGTTTGTCTCTAGAAGTGTTTGAGCATTGGCTATAGTAGAAAAAAGTGAAGCATTTTGCAGGAGGGTCAAGAATGTTGAACTGAGTGGATTCTGAGATTGCAGAATAACACGTGGGTAAGACCACAGAAGAACACACCCAAATTCCAATCCCAGCTTTGCTATTCCCACATTAGCTTTGTGACCTTGGGCAAGCTGTCCCCCTCTCTGAGCCAGAGCTTTTTAAAGTCATAGAGAAAACGGTGAGAATAATACCCATTGCTTAGAGTTGCTGAGAGGGTTAAATGAAGCAATGGGTATTAAGTGTCATGCAGGTAGCAACCCTACCTGGGAGTTCTCCCTAGGATCCTGTGCAGCACAGGATCTGAGTCTGGTTCTGGCATCCTGTGAATTTCATGCCTGTCCCAGAAGAACAACAACTTATACCCGTTCATGAAGAGCTTTCTCCTCAAGAGCTCACAAGGCAGCAGAGGGAGGAAATGTTCTTTATCACTAGTCCCCAGAACATCCTCAAGTTAAGGTCAGGCCACCTGTCCTGAAACCCTGGCTACAGTTAGGTTCATAGCTTTGGTGCCAAGGGAGCAAGAAAGAACAACGGTCTGGGAGAGCCACTGCCACACATGAAGCTCACTTCTGCTTGGGCATTGAGACCTGGAGAAGCAGCCAGGGGAGCAGGCTGAGAGCTGGGCCACCCCTCACTCCTCCAGGACTGCCGCATCTCCCACATTAAAACACCTGGTTTTTGAAGACTGTGTTTTCTGCTGTGGGACAATATCATGGGGTCATAGAAACCTAGAGTAGCCCTACACCTTGGAGGTTATCTTGTCCTGTATACCCCTGTATCCTATCAGTCAGGGTTTGGGGTAAGAAACAGTATTTTAGGCAGAAAAATACCAGAAATATATTTTATAATGAGAATTAGGAGCTTACATAGCTATTAGAAGGGTTGGAGGAGGGGTCTGTAGGCTGGACTTTCCAGAACAACATCTCTGAAGTGGTCTGCAAGAAGAGCCCCCACCTCCACTACAATCAGGAAGGCGGAAATAGGACCCCCACCCCCTCCCCTGGGGGCCACCGAGGTCAGGAAAGCCAGGCTGAGCTGTGTCCCAGGGAATGACATCTACCACCACTGCTGCAGCAGCTGCCTCTGGACACCCTCAAGGAGTCTGGGTCTCTATAGAAACCTTCCGACCAGCAGGAAACAGCCAAAAGCACAGGGAGATGTCCTCCACCGCACTCTGACCTTCCTATTTTATGTCTAAAACTGCAGCTTCAAGGAGTCTAGGAGATGTAACTGTTCACTTCCCAGCCTCGGCAGTAGAAGAAGGCAAAATAAAGCTGACTGCCAGTCAATCCGTTCCCGTGTACCTCACTCTCTGTTGAATACCTCTGGTGGCAGGGAGCTCACCCCCAGGGCACTCCTGGGGACAATGTTGGAGAGATCCGAGTGCTCCTTAGATGAAGGTGAACAATGCTGCACTGTAGTGTCTGGCCTTCCTCTCCCCACCTGGACACCCAGACACCCGCTGCTGTCTCCTCCCTCATCCCCGTGACAGCCCTTCAGAGACAGGCAGGTGTGAGTAAGGCTGTCCTAGTTTCCACTATGTCCTTTCATGCTCTGCTCCTAAGACATCGTTTCCTGGCCCGTGACCACTTAACTCTCACCTCTGGACAGGTTTCAGCCTGACAAGATCCTTGGTAAAGAGGGACATAAGGGCCCAAGCCCAGGGATGCAAATGAACCCCACAGGGAGCTGCTACTCTTCACAGATCAGCACAGCACAAAAAGTGGGACATGCTGTGATTGCCAGGACAGGTACAAGGAGTCCCTCTTATCCTCTGCTGGCTGGGAAGCAAATCAGTACAGCTCCTTGGGGGATAATTTGCCAATGTCTATGCAAACTTTAAAAGCACATACCCTTGACCCACTACTTCCATCTCAGAATGTATGTAACACACAAGCTCTCATATACGTATGAAATTACATGTGCACAATTATTCATTTCAGTTTGGTCTGGAGTGGCAAAAGGCTGGAAATAACCAAAATGCTCACCAATAGCAGGCTGGTTATATAAACCGTGATATAACCAATGAAATGCTACTCAGTTGTTAAAAGGAATGAAGAATGAGCCACAACTATTATGAACTGATACGCACAATCTCTACAAACCAACAGAGGAACAGCTAATCTATCAGAGGGAAAGAACTAATATATTGTTATTAGACGAGGGAGAGGGAAAGGGGGAGGGAGAAGGGGAGAGATTATATAAGGGGCATAAAGAATAAGTATGGTTTGTAACAATAAATATGTTAATTCTAAAAATAAGGGTAAAAATGAGTTTAATACTGTAAAAAGGAGCATAAATGTGTATAAATACACATATATGTACATGAATATATTTATATACCTATGTCTATTTATCTAGACATAGACAGAGAGAGAGACTACCTCTGGAAGGCTACATGAGAAACTGTTCACAGTGGTTGCTTTTGGAAAGAGGAATTGGGACTCCAGGTATCACAGGTGGGAAGATTTACTTTTCACTGTATAAACTTTTGATGTATTTGTATTTTATATAAACTTATTTTGATAAACTATACTTTTTAAAAAATAACTAAACCCAATAGTTATCAGGTATCACAGGTGGGAAGATTTACTTTTCACTGTATAAACTTTTGATGTATTTGTATTTTTACCATGTACGTACATCACTTATTTTGATAAACTATACTTTTTAAAAAATAACTAAACCCAATAGTCCAGGTATGGCCTGTGTTCTGCAGAGCAGAGTGAAGCTATCAGCTCCCTGCTTCTAGATGCATCTTTTGTAAATGCAGACTCGGAGCATGTTGGGTTTTGTTTCAGTCACTTACCTCATTCATCATTTAGTCATTCACTCATCCATTCATCCATCAGTCCCCCACACCCATACTGCCGGGCACTAGTGGGAAGCCTGTCTGCTGGCCCTGCCCCAAGAGGTTGGCTCTGGAGCTAAGGTGAGCAGTGACCATCCTCTCACACCTCTCTCTTCCCCCCTCCTCAGGTGGCTGCCAGCCCTGATCCACATAGCAAAAGGCAGCATTGGCGTGGGGATCCTGGGGCTGCCCCTGGCTTTGAAGAATGCAGTCATCCTTGGAAGACGGGCTGTGGGTGGTCCTGATTGCCAGGGAGACGTGGGGAGGTGATGTCTTTGGTGCTCTTACACTTGCCTGAAAGTGTAATTAATATTATTAATTACTATTCTCATCTCATTCCTTCCCTAGGACAGGGGGTCATATGTGGGTCTTAGGAATTCCATAAGCCTCATGAAATTGTGGGCAAAGTCTAATGGTTAATATCTGCTCTTTTTCTGAGAGGACCAATCTATTTCATGAAAAAGGAGTCTGCGGCTCAAAAAAAGAAAAGGTTGTACATTCCTCTGCACAGTCTTGTGGAATGATAACCTTTAAATTTCCCTTTTGACTTGGAAGCCCATACTGTCTTCTCTTACATGCCTTCTTATCTCTGGAGATCAATTTTGTCCCTAAAACCTGTCCTCTGCCTTTCTTCCTCCAGTGTCACTGAAACCTCTACACCTGCCCCTCCTCTACACTTTGCTGCACCCTCTGGGTTCTGTCATTATTCTCTGTGCTATTAGAGGCGACTGGGAGAGTCACCATGTTCAGAACCACGTCCTGTCTAACGTAATGTACTTTTATCGTTACAGTCTCCATTCTTCTCAACAGGAGGCTCTTTCTGCACAGTGGCTGGAAGGGAAGGCAGAGCAGGCAGCCCTGGCCTGCCGTCCACAATATCTTACTGTCTGTCCATGTGAGACTGGTCATACTCTTGTACCAGTGTTAACATCACACTGCAGAGTTCTTAGTCCCCTGTCTACATTTCTTAAATATTCAGAGTTTTTATTTAGTTGTTTTTTTTTAATAGACTTTATTTTTAGAGCAGTTTTAGATTCACACCAAAATTGAGAGGAAGGTACACAGATTTCCTATATACCCCCTGCCCCCACACACTCACAGCCTCCAGCCTCCCCCCACTATCAACATCCAGCACCAGAGTGGTACATTCTTTACAACTGATGAACCTATGTTGACACATCACCACCCAAAGTCCATAGTTTTCATTAGGGTTCACTCTTGGTGTTGTACATTCTACGGTTTTAGACAAATGTATAATGACACGAATCCGCCATTATAGTATCATATAGAGTATTTTCACTGCCCTAAAATCCTCTGCGCTCTGCCTGTTCATCCCTCCCTCCCTCCAGTCCCTGGCAACCACCAATCTTTTAATGTCTCCATAGTTTAGTCTTTTCCAGAATGTCGTATACTTGGAATCATAAGGATGTTGTCTTCTCGGACTGGCTTCTTTCACTTAGTGGTATGCATTTACGTTTCCTCCACATCTTTTCATGGCTTGGTAGCCCATTTCTTTTTAGTGGTCGATATATTGCATTGTCTGGATGCACCACAGTTTATCCATTCTCCTCCTGAAAGATATCTCGGTTGCCTTCAGCTTTTGGCAGTTATGAATAAAACCACTATAAACATCCATGTACAGGTTTCTGTGTGGATGTAAGTTTTCAGATTCTTTGGGTAAATATCAAGGAATGCAGTTGCTGGATCATACGGTAAGAGTGTATTCTGTTTGGTAAGAAACTTCCAAACTGTCTTCCAAAGCGTCTGTACCGTTATGCATTCCCAGCAGCAAAGCATGAGAGGTCCTGCTGCTCCACATCTTCACCAGTATTTGGTGTTGCCAGTGTTCTGGATGTAGGCTGTTCTCATAGGTCTGTTGTGGCAGCTCATTGGTGTTTTAATTTGCAATTCTCTAATGACATATGATGTGAAGCATCTTTTCATACATTTATTTGTGATCTTCTTTGGTGAGGTGTCTATTAGGTCTTTCATCCACTTTTTTAATTGGGTTGTTTTCTTGTTGTTGAGTTTTAAGAGGGATAACAGTCCTTTCTCAGATATGGCTTTTGCAAATATTTCTTCTCAGGCTATGGCTTCTCATTCTCTTAACAAATCCACTTTTGTCCCGTGTTTTTCATCCTAACATACCTGCTCAACTCTCTTCCTCCTGCCCACACCCCTGCGTCCAGCTGGGTCCTGTCAGCCTCCTGGCACTAGGCCTCCTGGCTGTGTACTGCATGGATGTCCTGGCAAAGTGTTCCTGCCACTTCTGCTGCACATGAGAGCCTCCAAGCCTCCTTGCAGATTAAACTTTCTTTGCTTTATTTTCATGGCATGTTTTGCCCAGTCTTCTGCGACCTGTCTTGATACACCAACCAGAACAAGACCTCTTTCTTGATCATGCCCCACCAGCCAAGAGAATTTTCCCTTTTTCTTCCTTCAGTTTCCATCACAAAAGCACTGTCCTTTTTTCACTTTCTACACAATTTAAAAAATAATATTAAATACACTTTTTTTAAACTTTACAAGATTTTTTAAAATAGCCTATTTACACTGAAAGCTTATAAATATATATATTTTTAAAAGGTCTGGACTTGACCTCTCTGTTAAAAGTAATTACTTCTGGGGAAAGAAGTGGAGAGAAGAATTAGATTGGAATGACACAGGCGGGGAATATGAATAGGGACATTCTTTTTTATTTTATATACTTCTGTACCATTTGACCTTTTTATAATGGGCATTTTTGCTACTACATATTTTTAATTAAATGCAAAAAAAAAGGACACATTCCTTCTCATTTCCATGAAATTCTGATGTACCTTTAGGAGTATGAGCCTCTGCACTCCTCCTAGAAATCATTGTGCCAAGGGATAGGACACATGATAATCTTCGTCGTTAGCATGAGGACCAGCAACTTGTGCAGTCTCAAAGGAGTGGCAGGGTGTTATAGGAAAGTCAGTGTTACGGGAGTCAGGAGACCTGAAGTCAGGTCTTGACTGTGCCTCCAGCTCACTTTGGACGAGTGCCCTGCCCACTCTGGGCCTAAGTGTCCCCAAGCATTCAGTAAGCACATGGGACTCATTGATTCACTTCACTCATGGCTCCAGGAGAACGGGGATCTGCCTATCTTACTCACTAATATGGATCATAGTGCCCTGTACAACTCTGGACACTCAGTAACGACTCACTAAATACTTGATTAACTAGTTAGCAAGTGATTTTTGTAGCCCTTCAGGGAAATGAGGGAGACACAGAGCACCAGAGGGTGTTGGCACCTGTCACTTCTGCCAGGGTTCCTCCCATACAGCTTTCCATTCAGCCTTGTATTGGACTGTTACTCCCTCCCCAGAATACACTTCTGAACCCAACAAAGTCGGTCTCCTGTGCTTTCTCCCGCAAGCTCAATAAGCCCAATGGACTATGGAGATGCACTGCAGGCCAGCCCCTGCTCTTGGCTCCGTGACCATGCCCACTGGGGGAGGGAGCTTTTCCTCTCCTTGCCCTCTCCTTACCTGGGATTGGGTAGGATGGTGGGTCCCAGGGAGCAAAGTCGGTCTCCTGTGCTTTCTCCCGCAAGCTCAATAAGCCCAATGGACTATGGAGATGCGCTGCAGGCCAGCCCCTGCTCTTGGCTCCGTGACCATGCCCACTGGGAGAGGGAGCTTTTCCTCTCCTTGCCCTCTCCTTACCTGGGATTGGGTAGGATGGTGGGTACCAGGAAAGTACCAGGGAGCATCTGGTGCAATGTTCACATCTGTCCCTCTGGAAATGCAACTCTAATAAACATCAATATTTTTGGATATTCTAGTGAAGTTGTTTTCAAAGTAGATCCCAAGTCCAGCTGCATCAGCATCACCTGGAAACTTATCACAGACATGAGCACTTCAGCCCCACCCAGACATACTTAATCGAAACTACGGGGATGGTACCTAGGAATCCATGTTTTAACAAGACATCCAGATGATTCTGGTGCACACAAAAATTTGAGAACCACTGACCTAGAGAAACTACTTTACATTGTTAACTATAGAGGCAGCTTCTGGGAGCAAATTAATATATCAGAAATTGATATTTCCTGTACCTAACTAGAGAATGTTCTTTATTCCTAAAATCAAGAGTGATGAGACAATAATCAAGACTCAAGGTTTACACATGGATCCAGATGGCCTCCTATAAGGATGGAGCCAGGTGCTTCTGGAATCCAACCCCCTAAAAGTACAGATGGAGAAGCTGAGCCCTAAAGACTAGAAGCAACTTGCCCAAAGGTACACAGTGAGTCATGACAGGGATGAAAACCATGACTTTAAGCAAAGGTGTTATATCAATGTGGTCAACTCCTATCATCCCAGTCTGGATTACCCTGAGTGTGGATGAACTGATTCAGTAGCTGGAGTTTGTAGTCACCTTTCTCAGCAATCAGGGGACGTTTTGACAGCTGAGCTGTTTTGTTTTCCTCACTAGCTCTTCTTTCTCCCCCTTACCCCCCTGCCACTAGTATTCAGTCATTGGGAGGCAACAGATTGAATGCTGAGGCTATTTGCTTGATATTTCTCTCATAGTGCAATACAAATCATTCTTAATTCGGTAAAGGTCCAGCTTTGGTAAAACGTTTGACAGCAATCATTTACAAGAAATACACTTTTGTACCACTTTCTTTTTGCAACTGTGATTTGGGGTACTCTGTGAACATCTCTCCTCACTTCTTTTGGCTCTGATAATTGTGGATCTGTCAAAGCAGAAAGAGCCTAGATCCAAGGCAAGCTGGGACGGGGGTGTAGGATTTGAGTGGTGGAGGCCATCCAGCTCTAGGAGCTGCAATAGCTGGGGCAGAGAAGCTAGAAGGTGCATGTAAGCAAAAGGGGCTCAGCTAAGGGAGCTCCTGGCAGTGTGAGATGGCTCTCAAATCTGGACATCAGGAGATGCCAGGCAGCATGCAGTGACTCATAGATAGGAAGGTGCATGTAAGCAAAAGGGGCTCAGCTAAGGGAGCTCCTGGCAGTGTGAGATGGCTCTTAAATCTGGACATCAGGAGATGCCAGGCAGCATGCAGTGACTCATAGATAGACTCTGTACTTTCTAGAAGATCAGTCCATTCACAGAGAACAGGGGTTCCCTTCACTCAGTATCCATTCATCCACGCATTGAACAAATATCAACTGAGTACTCAATATGGACTAGGCATCATGCCAGGTGCTAGAGAAATAGAGGTGAATAAAATAGACATGATCCCTACCTCAGTAGAGTTTTATGACCTAGTGGTAGAGACAGAAAATAAATAATAAAAGAAATAAATGTGTACTTGCAAATTAGGATAAGAACAATAGAGGGTTGGAGAAAATCTCTCAGGAGATGAGGGTTAAGCCAAGATTTGAAGGATAAGAGCTAACCACTTGAAGAGGGCTGGGAAGAACTTCCTGGGGAAAGGTATCAGCAAAACGCTGAGAGGTGGGAAGAGCTCGGAGGACCCCAGGAACTGACACAGCATGAGTCAGGCAGAGGAGATGCAGAAGGGAAAGACGGGAAGGTAGGCAGGATCCAAACCATGCAGTGACCTGTAGGCAAGTTGACATGTTAGAATGTTATTCCAAGAGCAGAGAAAGCCCCAGAAGGGTTTTAAGCAGAGGAAGGACATGATATAATCAGTAATCTTTGAAGGATCAGTCTAGCTGCTGTGTGGAACATAGATTAGAGAGGCACAAGTAGAAGCAGAGTCTTCACTTGGGGGAAGAGATGGCCATGCCAAGCAGAGTGCTCGGTGGCCAAGTCAAGTCAGAGCCCTCCTTTTCCAAGCAGACGAGGTTGGGCAGCGGATGATGGGATAGGGAGGTCAAGGCAGGCCCTTTTGACTCCAGAACTACCTAGACATGAAGATTCTGCCAGGAAACATACCTGGACAGAAGTGTGATGAGCCTGCCAGAGTGTTCCTGTCCCTTCTGGAGCTGGAGGAGCTCTGAGGCTGCAGCCAGGCTCGCTGGCTGTGGCTGTGAGAAGCAAGGGCAGCAGGCCAGAGAGGAGAGGCAGGGCTGATAATGCCAGCACGTCAGTGGCCCCATATTTTCTTTGCCCTTCCTTTCGCAACAAATAATCTTCCAATGCCCCGGTACACCACGTCCTTCTTCCTGACTGTGGACCAGCTGATTTCTGCTGCGTGCTCCTTATGTTTCTGGCAGATAACTTTACGGAACAGGTAGGGCAGAATACTGAAGCAGAAATATAAGATGGCAAGAGATAGCCCAGTTTGAGCTCTGAGCAGCTCCATCCAAATCAACCAAGTTAGTGAAAGTGTGCACTATTCAGCCTGTGCTTTGGACCTGCCAGGTCCTTATCTCTGAGCAACAGCAGATAAAACCAAGCATACCTTTTCCATTTGAAAATCTTCAATATCTCCCTATCGGACAGAATATATTCCACACACTGTAATCTGGTTCACAAGACACCGGGTGGGAAAACTGAGGCACAAAGAAGTGAGAAAATGTGCCAAAGTTTGACATTTTTGTAAATACATTATGTTTGCATATGTATACACATATGTATAAATATATGTAGTATCTACTCAAAAATATGAGCAGTAGTTAACTCTCTGAGATGAATCTACAGATGCATCTTTTACCTTCATTTTAAAATAGTTATGGTTGATCCCCACACCCCTCAGAACATAAAAGCAAAACAGCTCTTTCTTAAACAAAATCAAACAATAGTATAGACATAGTATAGATTATAAAATATAAAAGGCCCCCACAAATCTCTTCACCTGCAAAAATACACTTTAAAAGTTGTGTGAATAGTTTTTCAGGTTTTTAAATAAATATTTAAACATGCATGGGTAGTAATAATTTTTTTCAAACTATGATATTAATCTGCCATTTGATTTTTTTGTGTGCTTAATGATATATTATGAACTACTGTACATAATTTACCAATTCCTTATGAACATATCTTTGTGCATTTCTATTTTATTTTACTTTACGTATTGCTATTAAAAACAATGCTACAAAGAGAGTCTCCAAAGATAATTTTGCTGTCTATATATTTTCTCTCTGCTTCTGTATATTTTTTGCCATAAATATTATCTGTCCTCATATAACATATTCTTATTTAAAACGACAAAGTAAAAAAAGAGGTGTCCAGGTCAGCTGTCTCTCTCTAAAATTTCACTAAATGCTCCCTGTCGATGAACTCATTAATTCATTCATTCATTCATTCAACAAATACATGTTGATATCTACCACAAGCTGCTCATGTGCCAGGAATACAGCTGTGAACACAATGGATAAAGGTCCTGCCCTCAGGACATTCACATTCTAGTGGGGAAGATAAACAGGTAGCAA
>NW_007727673.1:265230-266964 GCF_000696425.1 Galeopterus variegatus
TGGATAAAGGTCCTGCCCTCAGGACATTCACATTCTAGTGGGGAAGATAAACAGGTAGCAATAATCCTGCTAGTGTAAAATTACAAACCATGCTAAACCCTATTGAGGAAATGGACTTGGTGCTCTGAGAGTGGGGGCCTGACTGAGTTTGCAGGAGGCATTACCTCTAAAGGCTGAGCTGTCACATACAAGGGAAGGTTGGGAGAGAAGGCAAGTGTACTACAGAGAGGAAACCTCCAGTGGCTGGAGCTTTTGAGGGTTGAAGGTTGGCAGGAATAGCTGAGGGTGTGGAGGTGGAACTGGCAGGTCACAGCTGAGGTTCACACCATCCTTTGTTATCTGTAGGTGATGGAAATAGCCAACAGGACCCCAGGTGACTGCCTATGCAGAGGGGTCATGATTCCCACACCCACTGTGGACCTTTGCATCTATGCAATGTTGACACTGCCCTGCCTGGTGCCACTGGTGTTTGTCCAGAACCTCTGAGCCCCATCCACCTTCTCTGTGCTGGCTGACATCCTCATGCTAGGAAGCCTGGTCCTCATCTTCCAGCACCTCCTCCAGGCATGTTTCCCACCCCATGTCATCGCTTGATAGGGGGGTTCGTGTGTGTGTGTGTTTGTGTGTGTGCATGTAGAACAAAAGCCTGGAACATGCCTTCCAGACTGTCAACCACGATTTCCTCTAGAGCAAGAAATGTCTTGCTTGGAAGTTGCTTGGTTGGAGCATGTTTTTTATATACATCTGTACTGTTTGACATATACAGGACTGTCACACAGAAAGATTCTTCCACTCTTTCCCTATCAATAGAATGACTTCACTTTTTTTAATACCGCAACTTTATAAAATGAATATATCTCTCTTACTGCAACTTTTCCATACTATGTTTATATAGGAAACATTTACATTTATGTCCCCAAACTCAATAGAACATGTTTGACAAAAGAACCTGCAGGAAAAGTCTCACATTCCAGATATGTCAGAATGTTACAACACACAAAGCCAGTTTGAAAAGGATGTGGAGGATGTTACTGGAGACAAAGCAATTTCTTGTTTACCACATATACTTGTGTTCAGTACCAAATTTTAAGCATTTATGGCCTAACATGACAGTTTATTTCTCACATATAGGCATTTTACTGAGCTTTAGTTATGTTTTAAGAATTGGTTGAGTGGTTGGGTTGGGGTGTCATTTGAGTTTTCCCAGTTTAAAGTTATATGAATTTGGTTATCAGCACATTTGCACAGATCATCAGATTACTGATATTAGAAGGTTTTATTTTGTTTTAACAAGCAGATATTTTATTGTTAGGAGGAAAACTGTAATAAGGGCTCTTGTTCGATTCAACTCAAAAGAACTGGAAGAAAAGGAGACTGTATTAGAAGGATTCTGAGAAATGTCATGAAACAGCCGAGTCACAAGGATCCAGGGGCAGTCAGGCTGTGGGAGCAACACAACTCAAGGGGTCCAACCACATCAGGGCTTCCGATGCCTCTGCTCACTTTGACTTTATCAATTGGCTTCTTTTCTCTGTCTTGATGCAAACAGCTCTGTCCATAACTTTTGAGTTTTATATTTTACCATTTTGGCCACCAGGAGACTAACCTGATGTTCTCTCAGGTCCCACAAATCCAGGAAAGAAATTCATTGGTTTAGCATGAATCAGGTGCCACCCTGAACCCATCAACTGTAGTTAGGAGAAACCCCAGCAGAAACATACCTGATACAGATGG
>NW_007727673.1:267810-275791 GCF_000696425.1 Galeopterus variegatus
CCCTGAACCCATCAACTGTAGTTAGGAGAAACCCCAGCAGAAACATACCTGATACAGATGGATCAGGTCACTTCAGAAATGTGGGGGAGGATTACTAAGCAGGCATACATGACAAAGCCTAGAAAAACTAAAAAGAAATCAGGAGTAAAAATTGGGTAGAGTCCATCCCTAGCCTTCAGCTTTGCTCATTTACAAGGCACAAAAGCTTCCCCAAGACACCCACCCTTGGTGGGAATCAATAAAAGAAAGGCTTGAATGTGGATCTGAGTCCTAGCTTTGCAACTCACTAGCTATGTGACCCTGCATAAGTCATGCTTTCAAAAAAGGGCTAATAAATCCTCCCTTATTAGGCTGTTTTGGTGTAAAAATACTGGTAAGAACCAAGTAGTTCTTATTAAGCAGCAGAGTGAGTTTAGTTGATACAAGTACAGATTCTAGAGCATGGTTCTCAACTGGGGATGATTTTGCCCCCCCCCCCCCCGNCACTAGCTATGTGACCCTGCATAAGTCATGCTTTCAAAAAAGGGCTAATAAATCCTCCCTTATTAGGCTGTTTTGGTGTAAAAATACTGGTAAGAACCAAGTAGTTCTTATTAAGCAGCAGAGTGAGTTTAGTTGATACAAGTACAGATTCTAGAGCATGGTTCTCAACTGGGGATGATTTTGCCCCCCCCCCCCCAGTAGACATTTGGCAATTTCTGATGACATTTTCAGTTGTCACAAGTAGGAAGGGTTCACAACTGGCAACTAGTGGATAGAAGCCAGGGATGCTGTGAAACATCCTGCATTGCACAGGCCAGCCCCTCACAACAGAGAATTATCTGGCCCTGAATGTCAATCGCACCAGTGTTGGTCTAGAACAGAAACAGTTACCTGAATTCTAGTCATACCTCCACCATTTCAAACTTTGGCACATTTTCTCACTTCTTTGTGCCTCAGTTTTCCCACCTGGAAAATGGGACTAATGCTGTAAGGAGAACCTAAAGCTAGAGCAACCCTGGGCCTCAATTTCCTTATCCTTAAAATAAAGATGATAATCCCTATTTTGTAGGGTTGTGGCGAGAATTAACTGTAACAGTGCATTTAAAGCACTTAACACAGTTCCTGACCCATCACAGGGACCTAAAAAATATCAGCTGCTTATATTATTTTATTAGATGAGGAGTCTTATTATTATGATCACTATTAGTCTCTCTGGGCTTCAGGCTCATCATGCATAAAATGAAGACATCAGATCAGAAGATTTCTAAGGTCCTTCCCTCTCCCTTCCTGAGCATCTCCAGCCTGCCAGTGCCCTCAATCCTCTCACTGACTCAGGTGTTGGCTCAGAGAGTGGCAGAGGGCAGAAGGTCAACTTTCACCCCCACTCCCAATTCCCCACCATACTTTACACATGGAGAAACTGAGGTCTAGATATTTGGCCTGGTGATTTCAGCCCTAGAACTCAGCCCCCTTTACTCTGAGTTCCTCCCTGAGTCTGTGTATTTCCTGCTGCCTCTGTACTTTTAAAAAAACAAAATCCATCCACCAAAGGGTGAAGGTCAGCAGAAGGCTGAGCACCTTGTGAGTTCTGCTGGCTGGCTGTTTCCTCATTTGCTTTATCTCTGCTGTGTTTTCTCAAGTTCAGCTTTATAGTAACCATTAGCCTTTTTCTATCAGGAAATTCCAGACCCCAGCAGCCTGCCTCTGGTGGCAAAACTGGAAGACCAACCCCCTGTTCTTTGGGACAGCCATCTTTACCTTCGAAAGTATTGGAGTGGTAAGGGTCAAGATGATGTGAGTGCCCCCCACGCCCAACACAGAGCAAGGACACTGCTAGGTGACGAGCACTGGCTTTGGAGCCCAACAGACATGGGTTTGAATACTGGTTTTTCATTCTTTTAAACTGTGTGATCTTGGACAAGCTATTTAAAAACCTCTCTGAGCCTCAGTTTTCTGAGCCTCAGAAACTGAGCCTCAGTTTTTCTCATCTGTAAAATGGAGATTATAATACTTACAAAGCAAGGATGTTGTAAAGATTCAATGAGATTAGGTAGGTAAGATGATCAGCACATTGCCAGGCACAAAATAAGTCATTGTTGTTATTATTTTGCTTCACCAGTCCTCATCAGGGGTATGTAAAAGAATGGTAATGTGCTAGAGAAAAATATCTGATAGGAAGCTGTGGGATGTTGGGCAAATCTTTTCTTTTCAGCGGGCCTCATACTATCCATCTGTAAAATGGGAGAACTGAAAACCTCTATATGACAATCCCTGCCAACAAGTCAACCTACTTAAAGCGCTATGGTCTTCATATTAAAACCTACTATTTAATTTGGTATGACCTTTAATCAGCACATTTGGGTGCTTGAACTTAATTACTTAAAAAGTCAGCACTAAAAGGGAGTTAATCTTAGTTCCAGGATTCAATCCCCGTACCAGGCAGCTGCCAAAAATAAAAAAAAAGAAGAAAGAAAAAGGAGTTTAGCAATGGTTTTCAAATATTTCTTATCCTCTGAACACTTTGAATAAAATCTCAAAAAGAACATAATCTTTCAAACAAATCAGAGTTATTCTCACATAGTCAGAAAAAAATACACATACACATATGTATGGGCATATATATATATATGTACACTAAAAATACCCACAGAGAAGAAAAGAATATGGTAAAGCAAATGTGCTAACCTTTGGGGAACTGGTGAAGGGTGTGTGGGAATTCTTTGTACTGTTCTTGTAACTCTTCTGTAAGTCTGAAATATTTCAAAATAAAAAGCTAAATAAAGAGACAGATCAGAATTCTATTCCCAGCTTGAAGTGGTGCTCACATCCATGCACAGATAATGAAACCAAGGGCTAGAAGTGATGCGGCTTGTCTAAGAGCACAAGGCTGTCAAATTCTAAAGCCAGGGCTTCAACCCTCACCTTCTAGCTTCCAGTCCAATGCGTTTCCCCTCTCAGATTCTTCTTCTGATCTCCTTTTGCTCTTTTTAAACGGTTTCTCTTTTAGCTCTTCTTTGACAGAGCTGATGCTCCCACATCATCGCTCTGGAACACAGAATCACAGATCATAGACAGCTGGGGCCAGAATAAAGGATGACCATGTAGAGATATTCTAGACAATAATTCACACCACCACTAAGGAAACTGAGGCTTCTTCAGTCCAGTCCAATCTCTACTCCTTTTCCATCCTTTGCTCGGGAGCTGTCATATAGTCTGGTATAGAAGATACGCCCCTCTCCACCTCCCAAGCCAAAGGAATCCAAAATTAAACTGCAGCCCACACACCTGTGTTGACTACTGGAGGGTCACCGTCCAACTGAAATTGGGATGNGTGGCAGAGGGCAGAAGGTCAACTTTCACCCCCACTCCCAATTCCCCACCATACTTTACACTTGGAGAAACTGAGGTCTAGATATTGGCCTGGTGATTTCAGCCCTAGAACTCAGCCCCCTTTACTCCGAGTTCCTCCCTGAGTCTGTGTATTTCCTGCTGCCTCTGTACTTTTAAAAAAACAAAATCCATCCCACCAAAGGGTGAAGGTCAGCAGAAGGCTGAGCACCTTGTGGAGTTCTGCTGGCTAGCTGTTTCCCCATTTGCTTTACTTCTGCTGTGTTTTCTCAAGTTCAGCTTTATACTAACCATTAGCATTTTTCTATCAGGAAATTCCAGACCCCAGCAGCCTGCCTCTGGTGGCAAAACTGGAAGACCAACCCCCTGTTCTTTGGGACAGCCATCTTTGCCTTCGAAAGTATTGGAGTGGTAAGGGTCAAGATGATGTGAGTGCCCCCCACGCCCAACACAGAGCAAGGACACTGCTAGGTGACGAGCACTGGCTTTGGAGCCCAACAGACATGGGTTTGAATACTGGTTTTTCATTCTTTTAAACTGTGTGATCTTGCACAAGCTATTTAAAAACCTCTCTGAGCCTCAGAAACTGAGCCTCAGTTTTTCTCATCTGTAAAATGGAGATTATAATACTTACAAAGCAAGGATGTTGTAAAGATTCAATGAGATTAGGTAGGTAAGATGATCAGCACATTGCCAGGCACAAAATAAGTCATTGTTGTTATTATTTTGCTTCACCAGTCCTCATCAGGGGTATGTAGAAGAATGTTAATGTGCTAGAGAAAAATATCTGATAGGAAGCTGTGGGATGTTGGGCAAATCTTTTCTTTTCAGTGGGCTCATACTATCCATCTGTAAAATGGGAGAACTGAAAACCTCTGTATGACAATCCCTGCCAACAAGTCAACCGACTTAAAGTGCTATGGTCTTCATATTAAAACCTACTATTTAATTTGGTATGACCTTTAATCAGCACATTTGGGTACTTGAGCTTAATTACTTAAAAAGTCAACACTAAAAGGGAGTTAATCTTAGTTCCAGGGTTCAATCCCTGTACCAGGCAGCTGCTAAAATTAAAAAAAAAAAAGAAGAAGAAAGAAAAAAGAGTTCAGCAATGGTTTTCAAATATTTCTTATCCTTTGAACACTTTGAATAAAATCTCAAAAAGAACATAATCTTTCAAACAAATCAGAGTTATTCTAACATAGCTCAGAAAAAAATACACACACACATATGTATGGGCATATATATATATGTACACTAAAAATACCCACAGAGAAGAAAAGAATATGGTAAAGCAAATGTGCTAACCTTTGGGGAACTGGTGAAGGGTGTGTGGGAATTATTTGTACTGTTCTTGCAACTCTTCTGTATGTCTGAAATATTTCAAAATAAAAAGCTAAATAAAGAGACAGATCAGAATTTTATTCCCAGCTTGAAGTGGTGCTCACATCCATGCACAGATAATGAAACCAAGGGCTAGAAGTGATGTGGCTTGTCTAAGAGCACAAGGATGTTAAATTCTAAAGCCAGGGCTTCAACCCTCACCTTCTAGCTCCCAGGCCAATGCGTTTCCCCTCTCAGATTCTTCTTCTGATCTTCTCCTTTTGCTCTTTTTAAACGGTTTCTCTTTTAGCTCTTCTTTGACAGAGCTGATGCTCCCACATCATCGCTCTGGGACACAGAATCACAGATCATAGACAGCTGGGGCCAGAATAAAGGATGACCATGTAGAGATTTTCTAGACAATAATTCACACCACCACTAAGGAAACTGAGGCTTCTTCAGTCCAGTCCAATCTCTACTCCTTTTCCATCCTTTGCTCGGGAGCTGTCATATAGTCTGGTATAGAAGATACTCCCCTCTCCACCTCCCAAGCCAAAGGAATCCAAAATCATACTGCAGCCCACACACCTGTGTTGACTACTGGAGGGTCACCGTCCAACTGAAATTGGGATGGTGCTCCCCCTGCTGGTAGGAACATGGAAGCACAACTCCTGCAAAGACACGAGCTTGTGCATTCTAATTGAGACTTTCTGTAACAATAGTAATGATGATCTTCTTCATCCCTGGGCCACAAAGCTGCTCAGAGGTAGAGCCTCTCCTGAACATGAAAGGGGATACTCAAGTATGGATGTTTGGGCTAGAAGACCCCTAAGGTCTTTTTAATAACTGATGTTAAAATTTAGTACTTCCTTACATCCATCGTATTTGAAGCTAGCACCATATCTTGGAGTTTTGTGTTTTGGTTTTTTTCTCTCCAACTTTTTAATGGCTGACATGTATGAATGTAGAATAACAAAAAGTGGGTAAATAAGGTCATTACATAAATAGGAACCACTGCGTAATTGTTTGTGGTCCCTCCGTTCACAGGTTTTGCCTCTGGAAAACAAGATGCAGGACCGTGCCCAGTTCCCACTCGACCTGTATGAGGGGATGTTCATGATCATCGCTCTGTACACAAGCCTCAGGGCCTTAGGCTACCTCAGGTTTGGGGCCACTACCCAGGTGAAAATTACCCTCAACTTCCCCAACTGCTGGTGAGGCCTCAGAACCAAAAGTTCTTATGGTTACTGGCTCTAGGGTGACGTGCAGGGTATGGCTGGCTTAGCTTCTCCTTATCAGAGGGGGCCATGAGTGAGCATCAAGTCTTTAGCATGGAGGAGAGGGGCCAGGAAACTGCACCATGGAAAGAGGTGGACTAGATCAAGCAAGAGACCTGGATTCTTGTCCAGCATGGCCATTCATCCTCCTGTGTTCTAGGCAAGATAGTTCTCCTCCTTATACCTCAGTTTCCCCATCTATCAAACAAAGGGATTAGGCTAAATGATTTCTAAGTGTCCTCCCAACTCTGACTGATGTATTAAGTCTCTTTCATGTGCAAGTGATGAAGTTCAATCCAAACTGGCCTAAGTTTTAAAGCAAAAAGAAAGAGAAATCTATGTATGTATCTAGCTTTGGGCATGGCTGGATCCAGCTATCAAGTGGTATCATCAGGACTCGGTTTCTCTCTGTCTCTCAGGTTTGTTNGGAGCGCCACCGCGCTCCCAAGCGGCACACTGTAGCAGTGCGCCACCGGGCCGGCCCTAATTGAGACTTTCTGTAACAATAGTAATGATGATCTTCTTCATCCCTGCGCCACAAAGCTGCTCAGAGGTAGAGCCTCTCCTGAACATGAAAGGGGATACTCAAGTATGGATGTTTGGGCTAGAAGACCCCTAAGGTCTTTTTAATAACTGATGTTATAATTTAGTACTTCCTTACACCTATTGTATTTGAAGCTAGCACCATATCTTGGAGTTTTGTGTTTTTGTTTTTTTCTCTCAAACTTTTTGATGGCTGAGATGTATGAATGTAGAATAACAAACTGAGTAAATGAGGTCATTACATACATAGGAACCGCTGTGTAATTGTTTGTGGCCCCTCCGTTCACAGGTTTTGCCTCTGGAAAACAAGATGCAGGACCGTGCCCAGTTCCCACTCGACCTGTATGAGGGGATGTTCATGATCATCGCTCTGTACACAAGCCTCAGGGCCTTAGGCTACCTCAGGTTTGGGGCCACTACCCAGGTGAAAATTACCCTCAACCTTCCCAACTGCTGGTGAGTGAATTCAAGCCTCAGAACCAAAAGTTCTTATGGTCACTGGCTCTAGAGTGACGTGCAGGGTAGGGCTGGCTTAGCTTCTCCTTATCAGAGGGGGCCATGAGTGAGCATCAAGTCTTTAGCATGGAGGAGAGAGGCCAGGAAACTGCACCATGGAAAGAGGTGGACTAGATCAAGCAAGAGACCTGGATTCTTGTCCAACATGGCCATTCATCCTCCTGTGTTCTAGGCAAGATAGTTCTCCTCCTTATACTTCAGTTTCCCCATCTATCAAACAAAGGGATTAGGCTAAATGATTTCTAAGTGTCCTCCCAACTCTGACTGATGTATTAGGTCTCTTTCATGTGCAAGTGATGAAGTTCAATCCAAACTGGCCTAAGTTTTAAAGCAAAAAGAAAAGAGAAATCTATGGATCCAGCTATCAAGTGGTATCATCAGGACTCGGTTTCTCTCTGTCTCTCAGGTTTGTTTTTCTCTGTGTTGAATTTATTCAAGTAGGCTTTTCCTGTACACACAGTAGCAGCCCCTTGGTTACAGGCCTTTCTCTCATTAGCCCATGTAAAGAAAATTTCTCTTTTCCAAAATGTCTATTCAGAGCCAAGGGATTAATTCTGATCCTCTCCAGCTAGGGTTACATATCCATTCCTGAACCAATCCTATGGTTGATAGTCAGATAATCAATGTAAATCCAAGTAAAGGAGCTTAGCACAGTGCCTGTTGCATAGGAGTAACTCACTTAATTTTGGTTATTATTAATATTACCTCCCCCTGAAAATGCAATCCCATACATGTCATTTCTCTCTTTTTAAATTTTCCTTTTTTTTTTTTTTTAGCAGCTGGCCGGTACAGGAACCCAAAACCTCGACTTTGGTGTTATAACAGTGCATTCTAACCAACTGAGCTAACCAGCCAACCCCTTCTTTTTTTAAAAAAAAATCTAATCCAACATACGTTTTTTTCTCATATGTGTCCCCTAATTCATTTTGGGTTACTGTGAGTTAATGATGCTATAGAACAGAGATTCACGTTCTTTTTTTTTTTTTTTTTTT
>NW_007727673.1:276904-277773 GCF_000696425.1 Galeopterus variegatus
AAAGTGGTTTTAATTTGCATTTCCCAAATGCTGAGTGATGTTGAGCATTTTTTCATGTGTCTGTTGGCCATTTGTACATATAGCTTCCTTTGAGAAATGCCTATTTGTCTCCTTTGCCCATTTTTTGATTGGGTTACTTGTTTATTTGCTGTTAAGTTGTTCCTTGTATATTATTGATATTAATCCTTTGTCAGATGTATATTTTGCAAATATTTTCTCCCACTCTTTGGTAGTCTTTTCACTCTGTTAATTGTTTCTTTGCTGTGCAGAAGCTTTTTAGTTTGATATAATCCCATTTGTTTATTTTTCCTGTGGTTGCCTGTGCTTTTGGGGTTGTATTCATAAAATCTGTACCCAATCCTACTTCCTGGAGTGTTTCCCCTATGTTTTTCTCTGAGGAGTTTTATTGTTTCAGGATGTATATTTAATTCTTTAATCCATTTTGAGTTGATTATAGTATTTGGTGAGAGGTATGCATCTAGTTTCATTCTCCTACATATGAATGTCCAATTTTCCCAGCACCATTTACTGAAGAGGCAGTCTCTTCCTCAGTGTGTTGTCTTGGTGCCTTTGTCAAAGATTGGATGGCTGTAGGTGCATGGGTTGATTTCTGGATTCTCAATTCTGTTCCATTAGTCTGTGTGTCTGTTTTTATGCCAGTACCATGCTCTTTTGATTACTATAGCTTCATAGTATAGTTTAAAGTCACATAGTGTTATGCCTCCAGCTTTATTTTTTTATTATTTTTTTTGCTCAGGATTGTTTTGGCTATTCATGGTCTTTTGTTATTCCATATGAATGTTAGGACTTTTTTTCCATTTCTGAGAAAAATGTCATTGGAATTTTGATGGGGATTGCACTGAATCTGT
>NW_007727673.1:278773-280072 GCF_000696425.1 Galeopterus variegatus
TTTTTCCATTTCTGAGAAAAATGTCATTGGAATTTTGATGGGGATTGCACTGAATCTGTAGCTTACTTTTAGTAGTATGAACATTTTCACAGTGTTAATTCTTCCAATCCAAGAGCATGGGATATCTTTCCATCTTNCTAGGTATTTTATTTTTTTGGTTACTATTGTAAATGGGCTAGCTTTCTTGCTTTTTTTTTCCTCCTAGTTCATTGCTGGAGTATACAAAGGCTACTGATTTTTGTGTGTTGATTTTGTATCCTGCAACTTTGCTGAAATCATTTATTAACTCTAAAAGTGTTTTTGTAGAGTTTTGTATGTTCTGTATATAGAATCATATCATCTGCATATCATAATGTTATATATGGCTTTAATTGTGCTGAGATACTTTCCTTCTACACCATGATAAAGACTCTTGTGATAGAGAGTCTTCATCATGAACTAATGTTGAATTTGTCAAATGCTTTTTCAGCATCTATAGAGATGATCATATGGTTTTTGTCTTTGACTTTGTTGATGTGGTGTATCACATTTATTGATTTTCATATGTTGAACCAACCTTGCATCCCTGGGATGAATCCGACTTGATAATGGCATATAATTTTGTGTATATTGCTGTATTCAATTAGCTAGTATTTTATTAAGGATTTTTGCATCTATATTCATCAAAGATATTGGCCTGTAATTTTCTTTTTTTGTTGTATCTTTGTCTGGTTTTGGTATCAGGGTGATGTTTTCTTTATAGAATGAGTTTGGGAGAATGGCCTCTGTTTCAATTTTTTGGAATGGTTTGAGGAGAATTGGTATTAATTCTTCTTTAAAGGTTTGATAGAATTCTTTAGTGAAGCCATCCAGTCCTGGGCTTTTCTTTGTTGGGAGACTGCTGATAACAACTTCAATCTCTTTGATTGTTATTGGTCTTTCAGATTTTCTATGTCTTCTTAGCTCAGTCTTGGTAGTTTGTGCATGTCAAAAAATTTATCCATTTCTTCCAGATTTTCAAATTTGTTGGTGTATAGTTGTTTATAGTAGTCTCTAATGATTCCTTGTATTTCTGAGGTATCAGTTGTAATATCACCTTTTTAATTTCTAATTTTTGTTATTTGTGTCTTCTCTCTTCTTTTTTCAGTTAGCCTTGCTAATGGTTTGTCAATTTTATTTATCTTTTCAAAAAAACAACTTTTTGGGGCCGGCCTGGTGGCGCACTGCTACAGTGCGCTGCTTGGGAGCGCGGTGGCGCTCCGCTGAGGGTTCGGATCCCACATACAGACCGGTTCCTGCTCACTGGCTGAGCGAGGTGCG
>NW_007727673.1:281072-308176 GCF_000696425.1 Galeopterus variegatus
TTCTGGGCTTTTCTTTGTTGGGAGACTGTTGATAACAGCTTCAATCTCTTTGATTGTTATTGGTCTGTTCAGATTTTCTGTCTTCTTGGATCAATCTTGGTAGTTTGTGAGTGCCCTGGAATGTATCCATTTCCTCCAGATTTTCAAATTTGTTGGCATATAGTTGTTTATAGTAGTCTGTAATGATTCCTTGTATTTCTGAAGTATCAGTTGTAATATCACCTTTTTCATCTCTAATTTTTGTTATTTGTGACTTCTCTCTTTTTAGTTAGTCTTGCTAATAATGGTTTGTCAATTTTATTTATTTTTTCAAAAAAACAACTTTTTGTTTCATTGATCTTTTAAAAAAAATTTCATTGAAGTTATATCATTTTTTTGGTTTTCTATTTCATTTAGTTCTGCCCTGATCTTATTTCTTTTTTTTTTTTTCCTTTTTGTCTTTTTTCGTGACAGGCAAAGGATCGCAACCCTCAGTGTCGCGCCTGTACCAGACCGGGACCAGCAATGGGATCGCAACCCTCGGTGTTGTGCCCGCACCTCGCTCAGCCAGTGAGTGGCCGGTCTGTATGTGGGATCCGAACCCTCGGCGGGAGCGCCGCCATGCTCACAAGCGGCACACTGTAGCAGTGTGCCACTGGGCCGGCCCTTAGTTATTTCTTTCCATATACTAATTTTGAGTTTGGATTATTCTTCTTTTTCTAATTCTTTAGGGTGAAGTATTAGGTTGTTTACTTGCCATCTTTCCATTCTTCTGAAGTAAGCATTTAGTGTGATAAATTTCCCCTTTAGTACTGCTTTAGCAGTATCCCACAGGTTTTTGTATGATGTATCATTATTTTCATTAGTTTCAATAAATTTTTTTATTTCCTGTTTAATTTTTCTTGGACCCATATGTCATTAAGTAGAATGTTTTATAATTTCCATGTGTTTGTATAGTTTCCAGAGTTTCATTTGTTATTGATTTCTAGTTTTAATCCATTGTTGTCTGAAAAAATACAAGGAATAATTCCAATTTTTTAAATTTGTTGAGACTTGGTTTGTGATCTAGCTTGTAATCTGTCCTGGAGAATGTTCCATGTGCTGATGAGAAGAATGAATATTCTGAGGTTGTTGGATGAAATGTTCTGTAGATATCTGCCAAGTGCAATTGGTCTAAAGTGTTGTTTAGATCTGTGCCTCTCCATTGAGTTTTTGCTTAGATGATCTGTCCAATGTTGAAAGTGCGCTGTTCATGTCCCCTACTATTATGGTGTTAGTGTCTGTCTCTTTCTTTAGGTCTGTGTTTGCCTTATAAATCTGGCTGCTCTGATGTTGGGTGTATATATGTTTATGATTGTTCTGTCTTCTTGTTGGATAGATCCTTTTATCATTACACAGTGGCCTTCTTTATCTCTTTTTATGGTTTTTGGTTTAGAGTCTATTTTATCTGATGTAAGAATAGCTACTCCAGCTTGTTTTTCATTTTTATTTGCATGGTATATCTTTTTCCATCCTTTTACTCTTAGCCTATGTGTGTCTTTACAGGTGAGGTGAGTCTCTGGAAGACAGCATATTGTTGGGTCCATCTTTTTAATCCAGTCAGTCAATCAGTAGTTTCTTTTGAGTGGGGAATTCAATCCTTTTACATTAAGAGTTATTATTGAAAGGTGTTTATTTGCTTGGGGTGGTTGATAAACTTTTTTTTCTCTTTATCATTAGCTTTTTTGTTTTACTCGTGAGTTTTGTTCTTTCTTGAGTATTCATGTACTGATGTTTGTTTTTCAGGTACCAGACCCAGTACTCCCTTGAGAATTTTTTGTAAGGCTGGTCGTGTGGTAGTGAACTCCTGCAGTTTTTGTCTGTCTGGGAAATATACTATTTGACCTTCATTTCAGAAAGATAGCCTTGCTGGGTAAAGTATTCTTGGCTGGCAAATTTTGTCTTTTAGTACTTTGAATATATCATCCCATTCTCTTCTGGCTTTTAGGGTTTCTGATGAAAAGTCTGATGTTAGTCTGATAGGGGATCTCTTATAGGTGACTTGATGCTCCTCTCTTGCAGCTTTGAAGATTCTCTCTTTGTCTTTGGGTTTTGCCAATTTGACTATGATGCATCTTGCAGATGTTTTTGGATTGAATATGTTTGGGGATCTTTGAGCCTCCTGAATCTGAAGATTTTTTTTTCTCCCTATACCTGGGAAGTTTTCTACTATTATTTCATTAAATATGTTTTCAATGCCATTTCCTTTTTCCTCCTACCCTTCTGGAATACCCATGATTCAGATATTTAAGTGCTTAAGGTTGTCTGTTATCTCTCTTAGGTTCTCTCCAATTTTTTAAATTCTTTTTTCTTTTCTTTTTTTTTTTCTGTCTGTCTGTGTTATTTCAAATGGGCCATCTTCAAGGTCAGAAACTCTCTCTTCTGCTTGTTCTAGCCTGCTGGTTAAGCTCTCTGTTGTGCTTTTTATTTCATTGAAGGAATCATTCAGCTCCATAAGCTCTGCTACATTCTTTTTCAGGGCTTTGGTTTCTTTGTACATTTGCTCTTTAAGGTCCTGTATACTTTTTCTCATTTCATATGTGTTGTCTAGCTGAGTCTTCTTATATCTCATTTAGTTTCCTTAGAATCATTGCTTCAGGGCTTTGGTTTCTTTGTACATTTGCTCTTTAAGGTCCTGTATACTTTTTCTCATTTCATTTGTGTTGTCTAGCTGAGTCTTCTTATATCTCATTTAGTTTCCTTAGAATCATTGCTTGAAATTCCTTGTCAGTCATTTCAAGAGCTTCCCGTTCTATAGGAACTTGAAAGTTACTGCATTCCTTTGGTGGTGTCATACTTTCTTGGTTTTTCATATTTCTAGTATCTCTCTATTGGTGTTCAGTCATTGTGGCAGAGGCTTTCATGGTCCACTCATTCCACCCTGGTGTCTGCAGCAGTGGCAGGGAGTTTTGCTGATGCTCAGCTGCCTGTTGCTGCCTCGTGGCCCGGGGGTCAGTAGTTCAAGCCTCTCAGGGGTGGGGATTAGCCTGGGCTGGATCCCATGGGGGCTGCCAGGTTGAAGCTGCTGCCTCGGGGCCTAGAAGTCAGCATTTTCTGAGATTCACATTCTTGATCCAATGTACAAATAACAAAGATTTAGAAAAATAAAATATGATAACTTGATTTAGTTTTCTGAGTAATTCACATGCTTCATTAATAAGTAGGAGGAAGGGCCGGCTGGTTAGCTCAGTTGGTTAGAGTGTGGTGCTATTAACACCAAGGTCCAGGGTTTGATCTCTGTACTGGCCAGCCACCAAAAATTAATAAGTAAATTAAATGAAAAAATGTTAATATAAAAAAAAAGTAGTAGGAGAATAAAGAATAATAGCAAGTATTCACTAAGTGCTTCTCACGTACTAAGTGGCTTATAGCCATGATCTCATTTTATCTTATCACAGTCCCATTTACCATATGAAGACACTGCACCAGGTGCTAGGAATCTTGACACAATTTGACCACACTCCTTAGCCTCATGAAAAGACTGACGCACACACAACCAACTCATTCCAAGTGAGAGGCTCTAACATGGGAAGGGTTACTGTTATGGGAACTTAAAAAGAAGGAAGATTAATCCCAACTAGGAAACAGGGAGGCATCACTGAAGCCTCTAAGACTTGAACAATGAGCAAGAATGTGACAGATTATAAATGGAGGGAAAGAGCATTCTTGTTGGAGGGAACAGTATGCACAAAGGCTTCACTGATTGTGAAGGTGCATCACATGCTCAGGGAATGGTCCTAATTGTCTGGAGCGGTTACAATGTTGAGCACATGGAAGTGGAGATAGGTGGAGGGACAACATGCTCAATGTTGTAACCATTCTAGACAATTAGAACCACTGAGCCTGAAATATGGTGGGCTTTGAATCCCAGGCTCAAATTTGGAACTCTTTCCTAGAAATATGACTTACCATTAAAGGCTTTTTTGAGCATTAGAGTAACAATCACTAATCTTTCCTCTGCATTATGCCCACTAACAGCAGTGTTATTTTTTCTATTCTTGATAAAAATTAGCCCCAACTGGTTAGTATTTCATAGTCATAGACTTTCAGAAAACATCATATCTAGCCCACCTTTCAGCAGGTAGAGCATATGCCCATTTTACGGATAAGGCAAATGAAGTCCAGGGAAGCAAAGTGACCTAGGTTTAGAGGCTGAGTTAGGATTCCCGGTCTCCTGAAACTCAATTCAGCATTTTTTTGTGGTGTGCATATCACACACTCTCTGACCTCATGCGAATTCAATTATGAAAGAGACACAGAGAGAGCGCACACTATTTTTAAAGTACAGGCAGTCTCACCCACCTCCCCACTCATTAAATAGATATACCCAAAGGAGTTGAGATTGGAAATATGAATCCATCATCTTCTCTGTAGTCTTGGCACCTTCATGACCTTTGTAGAATGAAACTTATCACTCAAGTGAGACTCTAGAGCCTAGAAATATGCATATAATTTTTTTTTACTGTATAACCTCGTAACATGTTTCTTTACTTTAAGGTGATGAGAGGGCTGTTGAAAGCAGTTATGATGATTCCTAATTTCTGCCCCCTGCTGTGGCATGAGCGCTCTCCCTGCTGACCCTTAAGTGTCCTCCACAGGCTACTGGTGTCTGTGGATGAAGCTTTCCCGATCCCCTTTGCCTTCTGCAGGTTGTACCAGTCTGTCAAGCTCCTCTGTTTGGGTGGTATCTGCTTCACCTACCCCTTGCTGTTCTACGTCCCTGCAGAAATCATGGTGCCCTTCACTGTTTCCCAGGTACTGAAGCATTAGGGCTTCATGGTGACCTCGGCGTCCACACTACCATGGTCTGTCTGACATGTAAGTAAATGGCAGGCAGACTTACTTCTCTCCTGTCCCTCCCCCAGGCCCCAGGAGTTTCCAGGAGTTGGGCCACAAGAACATCCTTAGAGCAAGTGCAAAATTCCAGGCACAATAAGTGTTTGTGTAATTAAACTGAACCGAACAGAAGCACATCGGTTAGGTTCTTTGGTGGCAAGCAACAGAATAGAACTCTGGACAACTTAAGCTAAAACAAAAGAATTTGGAGGTGGCTCAGAGAATCAAAGGAAAAGCTAAAGATGCAGACCTTGAAAAAGATAGGGACAAGGCAAAGCCTCAGCTTGAAGTCAGAAGAATTAAGGGACTCTGCCTCTGGGATAAATTTCGACCAACTGTTCTGTCTTCTTGGGCTGATTGCTCAAGATGCAAAGTCTATGGAGAGAGCGTCCAATTGCACATGCCCATCCACTGGGCAAGGAAAATTGGAACTTTTTGATTCTGATTGACAGTGTCACCAAGACCTCAATGCAGTGAGGGAGATGGTGCCTTAAAGCAAAGATGGGGTCCTACACCAAGAGAAAAGGGAATGGATGAGGAGGGGTCTTAAAGCAACAGATGTCCACACAAAGTGGATATCGCCATCCAGATGACAGAATTCACCAGCTTAGGGTAACTGAGAAACAGGGAGGAATCAGATATGACATTAGCCGACTTGGAAAAATTGTCAGCCTTAGTATCTTCAAGTACTGAAAATAGTAAAAATTCTAGATGGGATAGAAACTAAGTTCAACACTCAGCCCACTATTCTTAAAGAGCTTAATCTGAGAACCTGAACAATGTCCCATGAACTTCCTGCGTTGTGTGCAAACATGGTATGTAAAGGCATGTGTTGTTTGGTTGATTGATTTTGATGTTGTTGCTTTGTCATTTTTTTGCCTCAAGAATCTGTAGTTCCCACCAACTCATCAAAGGGGTCTGTAGAAGGTTATGAGCCTCTGCTAACAAAGAAGCTGCCCTCTCACGCAGGTCTCAGTCTGAACCTACTTCATCAGAGCTCCCTGACTCCCTCCTGGCCTCTATTTCTACCAGAGACATGGATGAGGATTAGTTCCCACCAACTCATCAAAGGGGTCTGTAGAAGGTTATGAGCCTCTGCTAACAAAGAAGGTGCCCTCTCATGCAGGTCTCAGTCTGAACCTACTTCATCAGAGCTCCCTGACTCCCTCC
This sequence comes from Galeopterus variegatus, assembly GCF_000696425.1. Taxonomy (NCBI): domain Eukaryota; kingdom Metazoa; phylum Chordata; class Mammalia; order Dermoptera; family Cynocephalidae; genus Galeopterus; species Galeopterus variegatus. The sequence continues at coordinate 287,097 of NW_007727673.1, forward strand.
TGGCCTCTATTTCTACCAGAGACATGGATGAGGATGTGAACAGTTTCTCAATTTGAAAAGTGAAGGCTCGCAGGAAGCTCTCTAGGGCATTTCCAGTTTAAATGGCAATTCTGGTTTGTTTCTTTCTGGAAATTCCTAGGCTCTCCCCAGTCTGCTTAGAGAGCTAGGTATAAATATGTGATTTTCTCTCCTTGCCTACCATGGTCAGGCAGGAAGAATAAATGAGCGATTTGAGCAGGGAACATGGCCAAGAATGAGAACACAGCTCAGTCTAAAGTTACCAGCTCCAGGTGATGAGGGACCAGGGTGGGCACATTTCCAAATTTAAAGGAAGCCAGAAATCTTGATTTTGTGTATGAGTGTGCAACTTTTCCAATTTTTACATAGTGGCAGCAAAAAGTAGACTTTCAAGTGGCCAATTTGTAACCGGGATTTAGATTTCATTTCCAAAGTATTTTTGAAGCCTCTCCCTCTGAACCTCTCCCTCTTTTTCTTTCTCTCTCTCTTCTCTCTCTCTCATTCTCTCCCACACTCACATACACATTCCTACTTATTCACACTCCTTACTTAAGTAAATGAGATTGCTTAATAAAACAGGTTTCCTTCTGTATCTTTGTGGCTTTATATTTCTTTGTTTGAAGATCTTCAGGGTCCTTCGGCGGCTGTTCAGCAGGATGGCTTCATGTCTATAAAAGGCAAGAGCGGAATGGCTTGTACTGTGAGTTTGGAATAAGCATTAATGAGTGAGAGGTTGAGGGTACATATTTTAAACTTAATATAACAAAGAGCTTTCTTATACTGGGTGAGAAGAGGATAGTGAATGCTCCATCTCTAAAGGTATTCAAGCAGAGGTAGGACAACCATATATCAAGGCAGAAATAATTTTGCTATATAGCCTATGAGAAGTTCCTTCCAAGTCTGAGATCCCCTTTCATGGTTCTCCTAAAAAGTCAATAAAATAAAAAGCTGGCGATTAAATTACTGAATCTAAAGGATGATGCTCTGGTAGCTATTGTCTGATGCATTATAATTAGGAGATTATAGAAGTCATGAAAAACATTTTTGCTCTGAAAATATTCACTGTGGATGCATAAAATGCTAGCCCTTGTCTGATCTAAATATACAACCCACAGATTTCTCTTCCACATTGTCTCTTCCTGGCTCACCTCTAACATTCAAGAACTGTTTTGGAGGCATATTGAGTCAGACCCCTCAGGCAAGTAACCAATAATTCATGAAATATAGAGAAGGGAGCTGAAAGTATCTCTAAAGCCAAGGCCAAGAGAGGACAGGCTACACATTGGGTCACCCAGAAAGTTAAAAATAAAATAATTTTTATTTTGTTGTACACTGAAGTAGTAAAATTTTGGGTATACTGTATTGTGCTAAATTAAACACAATATTAAAATTAACTTCACCTGTTTTCTTTTTACTTATTTTAATGTGGCTACTAGATAAGTTAACTTTATAAATGTGGCTTGCATTTGTGACTCATGCTATGTTTTTGTTGGACAGTGCTGCTCCAAACACTTCTTTAGCTTCATTTTACACACCTTCATACATGGAGTGTTCTTTTATTTAATTCAGAATATTTTCTAATTATCCTTACAACTTTCTCCTTAATGTGTCAGTTGTTTAGAAGTGTGTTGTTTCGTTTCCAAATATTTGGTAATTTTCCAGACATCTTACTGACTTATTTAATTTCACTATTGTCAGAGACCATACTTTTTGAATGACTTTAATTCTTTTAAATTTGTGGGGTTTTTCTAATGACCCAGAATATAGTCTATTTTGGTGAATGTTCCATGTGCACTTGGAAAGAATATATATTCTGCTGGTGTTAGATAGAGCATTCTGTAAATATTAAATAGATCAAGTTGATTGACAGTGTTGTTCAGTCTTCTCAATCCTTACTGATTTTCCATCTACTTGTCCTATTGATTACTGGAACAGGACTATTGAAGTTTCCAAATACGCTTGTGAATTTATCAGTTTTTGCCTTATATATTTTGAAGCTTTGTTGTTAAATGCATACACATTTACGTCACTTAGAGTTGTTTTGATGAATTAACCCCTTTACCATTATACAATGTCCTTCTTTATCTCTGACAATATTCCTTGTTCCAAAATCTACTTTGTGTGATATAAATACAGCCACTCCAGGTTTTAGTGTTTGCATGGTACATGTTTTTCTGTTTAATTTTAACTTGTTTAGGTCTTTATATTTTTTTATTTTTTTATTTATTTTTTGTCTTTTTCCGTGTCCGGCAACAGATCGCAACCCTCAGTGTCGCCCCCGTACCGGACCGGGACCGGCAACGGGATCGCAACCCTCGGTGTTGCTCCCGTGCCTCGCTCAGCCAGTGAGCGGGAACCGGTCTGTATGTGGGATCCGAACCCTCGGGCGGGAGCACCGCCGCGCTTCCCAAGCGGCACACTATCCAGTGCGCCACCGGGCCGGCCCAGGTCTTTATATTTTAAGTGGGTTTCTTGCAGAGAGTATATAGTTGAGTCTTGCTTTTATAACCAATCTATTGGTCTTTTAATTGATATTTAGACCATTTATATTTAATGCAATTATTGATATGGTTGAATTAAAATCCACCTTCTGCTCTTTGTTCCCCTTTTCATCTTTTTATGCCTGCTTTTGGATTGAGTATGTTTTAACATTCCATCTTATTATGTATACCTCTTTTAGTTTTTTAGTAGTTGCCCAAGGTTTACTATATACATCTTTGATAAATTACAGACTACTCTTAAATAATATTATACTGCTTTATGTGCAGTTTAAGAATCTTACAATAGTACACTACCAATTCCTTCCTTCTATTTTTGTGCCATTTTTATCATTTATTTTATTTTTATATATGCTATAAAACCCCAATACATTGCTACTATTTTTGCTTTAAACCAGGGGTTGTCAAACTTTTTCTTAAAGGGACAGATAGTAAATATTTTAGGCTTTCAATTCATACAGGCTCTGTTGTGATTACTTACCTCTGTCACTGTAGCTCAAAATCAGTCATAGACAATGTTTAAACTAATGAACATGGCTGTGTTCCAGTAAATCTTTAGTTATAAAAATAGATCACCAGCCCAGAGGCAATAATTTGCTAATCCTTGCTTTAGATAGTCAAATCTCTTCTAGAGCAACTAAAAATAAGGAAAAAATATGTTTTATATTTACCTTTAACCATTTCCAAAGATCTTAACTTCTTTTTGCAGATCCAAGTTTCTGTCTGGTATAATATCTACTTCCCAAAGAATTTTCTTTAAGTTTCTTTAGCACAGTTCTGCTGATAATGAATTATCTTAGTTTTTGCTTGTCTAGAAAAAGTTTTATTCTTCTTCATTTTTGAAAGACATTTTCTCTGGTTTGACAGGGTTTTGTGCCAACACTGTCATCACTTCATTGTCTTCTGGTTTGCATCATTTATGATAAGTATACTGTAATTTTTATATTTGTTCCTTTGTGTGTAAATCCCTTTTTTTTTTTTTTTATCCCTGGCTGCCTTAAAGGTTTTCTCTTTATTTTTGGTTTATAGCAGTTTGCATATAATGTTTCTAGGTTAGTGTATGTGTGTGTGTGTGCTGCTTACCCTGCTCTGCTTTGGTGTTTTTCTCTGAACTTCTTGATCTGTAGTTTTATGTCTTTCACTATTTTTTGAAAAATCTTGGTCATTATTTCTTCAAATATTTCTTTTGCCACATTCTCTTTTCTCTCTCTGGGATTCCAATTACTCCTGTGTTAGACTATTTAACATTGTCTCACGGCTATTGAATGTTCTAGTTTTTTCACTCTTTTTCCTGTATTTCAGCTTGGGTAATTTTTATTGATCTATCTTCAAGTTCACAGAACCTTTCCTTGGCTCTTTGGAACCTATTGCTAATTTTATCAAAAGAATGCTACATCTCTGCTACTCTATTTTTTATTACTTGCATTTCTATTTGATTCCTTTTTGTAATTATCATCTCTCTGATAATCCTCCATGTTCATACATATTGTACAAACCAGCTTCAGAAATGCCATGAAGTTCTCAGAAATAATCATGTCCTCAATGCTTTAGCCTGCTGGGATGGTGGGAAGCAGTCTTGGGGCTGAATCTGTCTATGAGAATAGTCTTGCAGAGGATGACCAGGATGACAACCCAGAGATTCTCTGCGAGAGTCACAGAATCTCAGAATTCTAGAAGCTTGCAGTTTTGAAATCTTAGAAGGTAGGGTTCCAAAAAAATGTGTTAGATTTTAGAGTTGAATTTCAGAGTTTGAAGACCTCCAGGGATGGGAGTTCACACCTCACAAGGCAGCCAAAGCCAAAGAGAAGCTGTCTTCCTTCAGTAGGGGGATATTACTATACCACTAGAGGGAAGCCAGTCCCTGTTCAGTGTGTCACAGTCACAACAAAAGCAGGATCTCCCTTTCTTCTCTCTGTCCTCCACTCCCATATATACCAGCAGTGAGACAGTCACTAATCTTACGAAAAATTAAGGTGTATCAGTACACACTTTTGTTTGTTAAAGTGCTTGTAATGCAATTGGGTAGGAAGGTCTTAGTTCCTTTCTGTAAAAGGAAGAGATTTTTAAAAGGGACTGTTGCTAAGCCTTTTTCAACACTCTTTTCTTTAAATTTGCTTTACTAAATCTCTGTTGACAATAGGAGCTGATAGCAAGACAGAATATTAGGAATTCTTTTAACTTCACTTTCAATGACCTCATCTCTAAAGTGGGATCAATTTCCATTCTGTTTCCCTATTAGGCTTTAAAATGTTACAGTGCGATATCAAAAAGAGCTAATGATATATCATTATGTGAGAAAGGCAAGTAGTAGGACAATGTTATATTGCAATGTCATTTGTGAAAAATGAATGTGTGTTGGGCCGGCCCGGTGGCGCACTGCTACAGTGCGCTGCTTGGGAGCGCGGTGGCGCTCCCGCCGAGGGTTTGGATACCATGTGGAGACCGGTTCCTGCTCACTGGCTGAGCGAGGTGTGGGAGCAACACCGAGGGTTGCGATCCCGTTGCCGGTCCCGGTCCGGTACGGGCGCGACACTGAGGGTTGCGATCCGTTGCCGGACACGAAAATAGACAAAAAAAGGAAAAAAAAAAAAAAGAAAATTCCTCCAGTTTTGGGGCCGGCCCGGTGGCGCACTGCTACAGTGCGCTGCTTGGGAGCGCGGTGGCGCTCCCGCCGAGGGTTTGGATACCATGTGGAGACCGGTTCCTGCTCACTGGCTGAGCGAGGTGTGGGAGCAACACCGAGGGTTGCGATCCCGTTGCCGGTCCCGGTCCGGTACGGGCGCGACACTGAGGGTTGCGATCCGTTGCCGGACACGAAAATAGACAAAAAAAGGAAAAAAAAAAAAAAGAAAATTCCTCCAGTTTTGGGGCCGGCCCGGTGGCGCACTGCTACAGTGCGCTGCTTGGGAGCGCGGTGGCGCTCCCGCCGAGGGTTTGGATACCATGTGGAGACCGGTTCCTGCTCACTGGCTGAGCGAGGTGTGGGAGCAACACCGAGGGTTGCGATCCCGTTGCCGGTCCCGGTCCGGTACGGGCGCGACACTGAGGGTTGCGATCCGTTGCCGGACACGAAAATAGACAAAAAAAGGAAAAAAAAAAAAAAGAAAATTCCTCCAGTTTTGGGGCCGGCCCGGTGGCGCACTGCTACAGTGCGCTGCTTGGGAGCGCGGTGGCGCTCCCGCCGAGGGTTTGGATACCATGTGGAGACCGGTTCCTGCTCACTGGCTGAGCGAGGTGTGGGAGCAACACCGAGGGTTGCGATCCCGTTGCCGGTCCCGGTCCGGTACGGGCGCGACACTGAGGGTTGCGATCCGTTGCCGGACACGAAAATAGACAAAAAAAGGAAAAAAAAAAAAAAGAAAATTCCTCCAGTTTTGGGGCCGGCCCGGTGGCGCACTGCTACAGTGCGCTGCTTGGGAGCGCGGTGGCGCTCCCGCCGAGGGTTTGGATACCATGTGGAGACCGGTTCCTGCTCACTGGCTGAGCGAGGTGTGGGAGCAACACCGAGGGTTGCGATCCCGTTGCCGGTCCCGGTCCGGTACGGGCGCGACACTGAGGGTTGCGATCCGTTGCCGGACACGAAAATAGACAAAAAAAGGAAAAAAAAAAAAAAGAAAATTCCTCCAGTTTTGGGGCCGGCCCGGTGGCGCACTGCTACAGTGCGCTGCTTGGGAGCGCGGTGGCGCTCCCGCCGAGGGTTTGGATACCATGTGGAGACCGGTTCCTGCTCACTGGCTGAGCGAGGTGTGGGAGCAACACCGAGGGTTGCGATCCCGTTGCCGGTCCCGGTCCGGTACGGGCGCGACACTGAGGGTTGCGATCCGTTGCCGGACACGAAAATAGACAAAAAAAGGAAAAAAAAAAAAAAGAAAATTCCTCCAGTTTTGGGGCCGGCCCGGTGGCGCACTGCTACAGTGCGCTGCTTGGGAGCGCGGTGGCGCTCCCGCCGAGGGTTTGGATACCATGTGGAGACCGGTTCCTGCTCACTGGCTGAGCGAGGTGTGGGAGCAACACCGAGGGTTGCGATCCCGTTGCCGGTCCCGGTCCGGTACGGGCGCGACACTGAGGGTTGCGATCCGTTGCCGGACACGAAAAAAGACAAAAAAAGGGTGAGCGGGAACCGGTCTGTATGTGGGATCCGAACCCTCGGCGGGAGCACCGCCGCACTCCCAAGCGGCACACTCTCCAGTGCGCCACCGGGCCGGCCCCAAAACTGGAGGAATTTTCTGATAATTTAGCCCAAACTTTTCTTGAATCCTTTTCCTCTCCACCCTGCCATTTTACAGACAAGCTAACTGAGGCTTAGAGATGGAAAGTGACTTGTTCAATAGTCACAAAGAAAATACCCAATATTTTACTGTCATTTTGACTCAGAGGACATTTTGTTATTAATGCATTAAAATCCATAAACACCAGCTTTTCCTTCCATGTGATGGTTAAAGAGACATTCTTGTTCCTGTCCTCCTCCCTGAATGTGCCTCACTCCGATGTACACCCGAGGGTTAAAAGGGAGATAAAGCTCAAGAGTGAGGTGGAAAATCTGCTTCCCACATTGCTTGGTAATTTTACAAAATGCTGAAAGTTTAGTGATTTGTACTTCAGGCTTTATCAAATCCCTACCTTGATAGAGCCACACTGAAGTTACCCTGCCAAAATATCCTGTCCCCATAGAGAGCTTTTAGCAGGACAAGGAGATTCCTTCAGGAGTCCTGTAAAATATTTTCTAATGCTCTGCCATGCTTGGATTTGGTAATTGTAGGGTGTCCCCCTCCAGGGCAATTGGAAACCTAATGCCTTCTTCACCTGCAGGCATCTTGGCTGTCCTCATCCCCCACCTGGACCTGGTCATCTCCCTGGTGGGCTCTGTGAGTAGCAGTGCTCTGGCCCTCATCATCCCACCCCTCCTGGAGATCACCACCTGCTACTCAGAGGGCATGAGCCCCCTCGCCATCGCCAAGGATGCCCTGATCAGCATCCTGGGTTTCGTGGGCTTTGTGGTGGGGACCTACTAGGCCCTCGATGACCTGATCCAGCTTCAAGACTCTCTGCTCATTCCCAATTCCACTGGCATCTTGGAACAGTGACCAATTTCAACAAAACACTTCTTTCACTCCCTAAACTGACATTCTAGCTTTGTTTGAACAAAAATCCTTCTTTAATTGCTAATGTCTGTATTTTTAGGAGGCCGCCATGGTGCTGGGAAAGGAGCACAGGAAGGAGCTCATGGATCTGAGTTCTAATCCTGGGCTCTCTCATTTGCTCCCATTTGGTCTGATCCAGGCCAACTCCCTTTGGGAGCCTCAGTTTCACAAATGCTATTAAGGATTCCAGCCTGACCACCTCAGAATGTCATTGTGGGGATCAAGTGAGAGTATACGGCTGAATACATTTTCAAAAGATAAGGTGCTCTACACATGTCAATGATTCTTATTATTTCACTACTTTCTCCTCTAAGGGCCAGAAGAGTCATGAAGGTAACCCTTTCTCCAAGCCAGGCTCAACGACCTTGTCCCTACAGCTCAGGAGCTGAGAAAACACTGACCTGTGATCCAGGAGACCTGGTTACAACAACAGGAACAGACCCACTATAGGCCAAGCAGTGTACAGAGTGCATCCCATACATATACCACTAACTCATCCTCAGAACCATGCAAGGTAGACAGTGACTTCTCCATTTTTCAGGGGAGGACACTCAGGTTCCAAGAAGTTAGGAAACCAGTGCTAAGTCATAGAGGTTGTAAGTGGCAGAGCCAGATTTAAACACTGGCCTACCAGGTGCCGAATCTGGAGACTGTGAGTGTGTGAACTTGGGGTGTACGGGAACTCTGTGCCTTCTGCTCAGTTTTGCTGTTAACCCAAAACTGCTCTAAAATATAAAGTCTATTAATTAAAAAAAAAAAAAGACAACATCAGGTTTTGTAGGCAATCACTAAACTAGGAACCATAGTTCAGATCCTTTTCCCATCTCTGCCCCAAATACAGTGTGTTTTTGTATAAGCTCTCTGGGCCTCAGTTCACTATCTGTAGGAGACAACATCAGGTTTTGTAGGCAATCACTAAACTAGGAACCATAGTTCAGATCCTTTTCCCGTCTCTGCCCCAAATACAGTGTGTTTTTGTATAAGCTCTCTGGGCCTCAGTTCACTATCTGTAGTATGAAGGGACTAGTCTATGCCTCTAAGTACTACGAGTCTATGATATCTAAGTGAAAAAGGAAGGAAGAAAGGATGAAAGGAAAAAAAACCACAAAACCATCAAGTGGTAGCTAAAGGGGTTAGGGAAGAGGTCAGACCAAGCCAGAACCATCAGCAGTATCCTCTCTGAGATGGAGCAGTATGCTCTTTGGGTGAGGAAAATGGGTTGGCCAGGAGTCACATCTGGGCCTTTGGTCCTGACTGCATGGGTAAAGCTTGATGCCCCAAGGGAGACTATCACATTCATCTGATGAGTACTAAGTGGGCACTAATTGTGTGTACAGCCTTGTGCTCGGTGCTATAACCCGGCCAGGAAAGAGAAATTCATACATGCGAGCACTACAGCCTAATGGTCAACAGAGTCTGCCTCCGAAGTCAGACAGGTCTGGGTTTGGTTATTGGCTTTGTAACTGGCTGAATAATGGCTCCCAAAGATATCCACATCCTAATCCCCAGAAAATGTGAATATCATCTTATGTGGGTCTTCACAGATGGGATTAACTTAAAGATCTTGAGATAGGGAGTTTATCTGAAATTACCCAGTTGAGCCCTAAATGTAATCACACATATCCTTATAATAGGGAGACAGAGATTTGACTACAGACACAAGAGACAAAGACCATGTGATAGAAGCAGAGTCAGAGAGAGAAGACACTACCTAAAAATCAACAAAGGGGCCATGAGCCAAAGAAATGTACAGTGCAACACTAGAAGCTGAAAAAAACAAGGAAACAGATTTTTCCCTATAGCCTTTGGAAGGAGCAGGGCACTGCTGACACCTTGACTTTAGCCCATTGAAACATTTCAGGCTTCTGGCCTCCAGAACTGTAAGAGAATAAATTTGTGTTGTTTTAAGGCACTAAGTTTGTGGCAATTTCTTACAGCAGCCATAGGAAACTAATATAGCTATAAACATAAAAGAAGAAACTGAGGCAAAAATATAAAACAAAGAGTTTATTTGGGCCAGGGTTTAGGGCTGCAGCCTGGGAAACACAAATTCAAGTTGCCTTGAGTATGTGTTCCATCTGGCAGCATTATAAATTGATTTTTAAAGGGAAAAAGGGAGAAGTCAAGGGGCAGTTCCAAAGTTATACATAGTTTGCCTTGGTTTACTAGAATAACATGAACTACTGATTGGCTATACATTGCTCTTTGCTTCATAAATTCCAAGAATCTTACAGCAAAGAAAGGGTGAGGGCCCTATTGTGCAACTTATAACAGCATTCAGGTAGCGTATACCCACTGGGGTGGCAACAGTTGCCAAAACGTGCAACTTAGCAATTATCCCAGACAAGGACAAGGGGTCATGTAACCTAAGCCTCACTCTCATATCTTTCCAGCCTGTTAAATTTGGCAGACCTTGCATTCCTTACATTGCTCTGAGCCACTTTTCTTTCTCATAGGTAAGGACAAGGACTTCACCTCTGAGTCTTACTGCACATCTATAAAATGGGAACAATAATATATTCATTCATCATCAAAGATTTTTTGAGAGCCTACCATGAGCCAGGCCTAAGTGCTCAGGACACAGAGGTGACCAAGTCCTTCCTACTTTCGTGGAGCTTAAATTCTAGTGAGAGGGAACAAGCAACAATGGGGAAGCAAGTACACAAGGCAGATAAATACAAATTGTGAGAAGCAGCATGAAGGAAAAGAGCAAGGGGGGTGACAGAGTAACTAGGCAAGCAGAGGGGGCTTGCTTTAGATACGGTGGTCAGGGGAGGCCTTGGAGGAAGAATGTGAGCTAAGACCAGCAAGGCAAAAAGCAGAGAATAAACAGTGCATGTTCCAGGAGCAGCAAATGAGGATATCCAGGGAGGGAACGGACAAAGTTTACTGGAGAAGGAAAAGCAGGTCAGTGCAGCTGGCGGGTAGTGTTCCAGGGAGAGAGATGAGCAAGGTGGGGTTGGAGGGGTGGTGGGGGCCAGGTCACGCAGGACCTTGTGGGTTATGGTGAGGAGTCCTGGTAGTGCTCTCAGGGCAATTTGGAGGAGGGGGGAGGTTTTAGGCAAAGGAGTAGCATCATCACTGGCTACTGAGAGGAAATAGATATGAGGCAAGGAAGAGGAGAAGGTAAGGAAACTAGGTACGAAGCTATTGCTGTTTTCCAAGTGAGAGAGGATGGAGACGGTGAGAATGAATGACTGCTTGAATATTGAGTGACATAACGAGTAATAAATATCTGGGACGGAGGAAATGCTCAATAAACGGTAGCTCTCATGATGGTATTATAACGATGATGATCATTATCATTATTAGCTTCTGCTGAGGACGAACAGCTGAACAAAACTTCACTGGGTTGCAGAAGCAGAGGTGACACCTGTGACAAGTGACAGAGGCCCCATTGTGTCTTCACTCCCACTCACAGGAGAAGCCACTGACCTCTTCCCCCCTCTCAATCCACCCTCCACCAGCAAGTTCAGAAACCTAGAAGCTTGTCAGAGCCCATATTCACACACATGAATGTGTGATTAGACCACGTAGGGTTCTGAGGGATAGCTGTTGATTTTATAAATGCCTTGATAGGTCAGATGGACCATCGGAGACTACACCTGAGGAGGTAACTGCGTGAAAACGCCTGAAGATACCATTGCCTGGGCCTGCCTTTGTGTGTCTCTGTGCATCACCGTGTGTCTGTCTCTCACACACACACACACTTCTCTCCATCTCCACCAGCACCTCAGCAGTCCAAGCCCCCTGGGCCTGCCTTTGTGTGTCTCTGTGCATCACCGTGTGTCTGTCTCTCACACACACACACTTCTCTCCATCTCCACCAGCACCTCAGCAGTCCAAGCCCGCACTATCTCTCACTTGGTCAGCATCACCCCTCACTGGCCTCCCTTCCTCCTCTCTCTCTCTGTCATCCACTCTCCACACAGACCTTCCCAAACCCCTTCAGTGGCCTCCCAGCACACGTGGGGTAACACACGGACTCTTCACCTCTTCACCATACTCTCCACACAGACCTTCCCAAACCCCTTCAGTGGCCTCCCAGCACACGTGGGGTAACACATGGACTCTACATCTTCACCACGGTGCACACCGACCGCCCCGCCCTGGCCTGGGCTCTGCCGCAGGAACTCACAGGACTCAGCAGTGTGACCTTCTTTCAGCTCCTGGAACTCTCCACCACTCCCCACCCCAGGACCTTCGCCCTCATGCCTGCCTGCCCAAATTATGCTGCACACTCCTTCCCCGCTCCCTAATCCCCCAATTTTTCCACAGCTGGCTTTTCCTCTTTTTTTTGGTTCTTGGCTCAGATGCCGCCACCTCAAAGTCCTTCCCTGACAAATTCATCTAAATGGCCTCTTCCCTCCCACCTCCATCATCCCACATCACTGAATTATGTTCATTCCCCTAGAAGCATTCACCACAATTTGCAGTTATTTGTTTCTTACTTATCGTCCACTTCTTCCACTAGACTGTGTCCCCCACTAGACCACTGCCTCTGCCATTAGACTGTGAGCCATCTGATGGGTTGTTGTGGCCTGAATATTTGTGCCTCCCCCCCACACACACACACACTTCTTTAATTTTAAAACTCTTATTCCAGTTGTGGCTACATTTGGAGATGGGGCCTCTAATGAAGTAATTAAGGTCAAATGAGGTCATAAGGGGGAGGCCCAGATCCGATAGGATTGAATAGGATTAGTGACCTTATAAGAAGAGACACCAGAGAGCTCTCTTTCTTTTCCTCTGTGTGCATGCACTAAGGAAAGGCCATGTGAGGACACAGGGAGAAGGCAGCAGTCTGCAAGCCAAGAAGAGAGCCCTCACCAGATACTAGCCCTACGACATTAACATGGGACTTCCAGCCTCCAGAGCTGTGAGAAAATAAATAACAGTTATTTAAGCCACCGACCTGTGTATTTTGTTACTCAGCTCTAGTAGACCAAGCCATGAGCATTTGTTTTGTTTGTTCACCACCATCTTCCCTCTTCCTGCCTTAGCACTCAGCACATGGCAGGGACTTGGTAAATACTTGTTAAGTGAATGAGTGAATCTTCCTGTCCGTACTGCATTTCAAGGCACCTGAGAGGTAGTGAAAGCACCAGGCCTTGGAACTCAAGAGACCTGTGGGCTGCAGTCCCAATTCCACTATCAAATGACCATTCCCTCATTGAGTCTACTCTTCTCTCTGGGCCTCAGTTCCTGGATCATTTCAAGGCACCTGAGAGGTAGTGAAAGCACCAGGCCTTGGAACTCAAGAGACCTGTGGGTTGCAGTCCCAATTCCACTATCAAATGACCATTCCCTCATTGAGTCTACTCTTCTCTCTGGGCCTCAGTTCCTGGATTGGTAAGATAGCACAACTCAGCACACGACCTTTCAAGTTCCCGCTAGTGAGAAAATGATATAATGAAAATGGCTGCCTCTCTGGGCACTGACTGTGACCCAGGCACTGCACTTGTTCCTTTTCTCATTAAATCCTCACTCCTGCCTATAGATAGCCTTGCCAGCATTTTACAGTCAAGGAATACCAAGGCACAGAGTGGTGACCATCAGAAAGGAGTTCTGCTAGCACTGAAAACATTGTCCTTTTACCCTGAGATTATGTCCTTCCAGCTTTGGGGGGTTGAAATGATTCTCTTTTAAGAAACGATGGTAATATTTTAAAGGTCCTTATGGAGACAAATGAGAATTCGGCCATCTGTGCCAGTCCCAAAAAGTTATTTGAAAATTTGATGGATGCATGAAATTCCCAAGTCTTAGACCCCATCAATTACACACATGGAAGGATTTTTAATTATTTCAGAGTTTCTACTATGCACTAGGCATAGAGGAGGAACACAGAGATGATTAAACTACAGCTTCAGAGGCATCTTCCAAGAGGCCTGGATTCAAATCAAAGCTCTGCCTCTAGTACTAACCAGGTCACCTTAGGCAAGTGAAGTAGGCCCTCTGAGCCTCGGTTTCCTCATCTACAAAACGGGAGTAATAATTGTGCCTACCTCATGTAACATACTTAGCCTAGAGCTTGGCACATTGGATAGACTCAATACATGTGAGTTATTTGATTGTTATTATTTAGGCATCAGGGAGTTAGAGCCACAGCAATCAGCCACTGGCTATGACGAGGTACCTGGGGGGACGAGGATGAGGTGATAGATTTCTGTCTGGGTAGAGGTTACATTTTGTCTCTGGAGTCTCCAACTTCTAACCAAAGGAGTACTAGTGTTCATTTCCACCAGATTATACAACATTGAGTAAATCATTTCCCAGCTCTCTGCTTTGGTTCTCTAATCTATTAAAAAGGGAGCAATGACTCCTATCATAGAACAGTGGAACACAAACTTTGGCCAGTATCAGAATCACCCAGGGAACTGGGTAAAAATACAAAAACCCATATCCTATCCTACTTCAACAGATCTACCTGTTGTTTTTATTATCTCCCCAGATGATTTGATACATACCATCTTTCAAAAGTGCCATGAAAGAATGAAAGAAACAAGGCTTTCTGTTTACTGTTAAGGGCCACGCACGAAAGATTATTATCACTATTTACATCTTTTTGTTCCACCCTCTATGGAGATGTCAGGTGAGCAGGGTGTCCTCATGCAGGTTGCACACGCCCCACCCAAGTCCCTGGGGTCCTTGGGCCTTTGGAAGTCATCTACAATCTAGTCCTCATTTCATAAAGGGGAAACTGAGGCTTGAAGAGGAACATAGAGCCCAGTGGAACCCAGGGCTGCAGATACCTGGGCCAGTTTAAGGGGCTTATTTTGGAGGCCCCCACCCTCTTGCCTGCTGACAAGTGTTGCAACAAGTCAGGGGTCTATAACACCACCACCATCACCCAACACATACAAGTTTCCTTGAAGGGCCCCAGCCAAGCACTGATATTCCAGCAGCCCCCATCCGAAAGGTCTGAAGATGAATTCATGGTTATTCTCACAACCTGGAGAGGACAGCAAAAATTAGCACATATCTAAACATTTCAAGTTCCTAGACAGTCTTGTTTACCAATCTTGTTGTCTGAGCAGGAACAGAGCTCTACTGGTGAGATGAGATTGGAGCTTGGAATTGAATTGTGGAGCATCAGTGTTACAAATGAGCAGGTCCCAGGATGCTTCCTGCTACTCCACAGACCAGGAATACTGCATGCAATACACGATGCCAGACAAGGGATAGAGGACATGTCTGAAACCACAGCAAGTGTTTTAGTTGATAAAGAATGGGGCCAGCGTTCCAACCAAGGGGGCAGCATAGCGGTCAAAGCTGCAGACTTCAGACAGGAAGATCTGGCTAGGGTAGAGTTCGGACTCTGTTGAGTACTATCTGTGACCTTAGGCAAGCCATTCTTTACTCTTTGAGCCTCAGTTTCCACATCTTTAAAAACAAAAAAGCAACAATGCTACCCAGAGAAGTAGCCAGGCTTTGTGGAGCCTAAAGCTTACACCATTGCCAGGGCAGGGATGGGGGCAGGGGGTGGCAGTAAGGGTTGGGGGAGGGCCTTGTTAATAAAAAAAGATACAAAATTGCATATTCAAAATTGCATATGGGACCTTGGAAAGAGCCCCATGTAAGGGAGGATCCCTAACAAATTTGTCTCAGATGCTGCCAGTTAGCAGTGAATTATTTAAGTAAAGCTCTCGGCACACAGTAAGCCCTCAATAAATGTTAGTTTTGGAAATGAGATGATGGAGAGGAAACTGGCACTTCTTGAGTAAAATGCTATAATTTTGAAGGAGGAGGAAATTTTGGCCCACTCAGCAGCATTGAAGCAGAGATAATGACAGAGAACAGGATACTAGAGAAACCCCCAAGACCTTCTTTAGCTGCAGAATTCTATACTGAATGTCATGTGTGACCTTAGGCAAATCATACCCTCTCCCAGCACCAGTGTCCTGCCCAGGAAAATGCAGCTGGGAGTTGTACAATCTCTGCCTCTTCCCCATTTCCAAAAGAATATCTTCTACTCTTTCCTTGGAGTCTCACAAAAGCTAAGAAGCAGTTAGAGGTGAGTGAGTGATTGTTCCTTTTTTTTCCAACTTAAGAAAGGGGAGCTCCCTGAGGGTGCATCTTAGAGCAGATTGTGGAGCCAGTGAGAAATGGAAACCCCTACCCTAAGGTGAATAGAGAGAGGGGGGATGTGGAGTATTTTCTTACAGGCAGAAATAGAGTTTGGTTAAAAACCCTGACAGGTTGGGTTCTGGTCCCAACTCTGTTGCTTTCTAGCTATGTGACCTCAGGCAGATTTCTTTATTTCAAGAAGCCTCCATTTCCTCATTATTTAATACGTAGGATTAAATGAGAAAATATAGATAAAACACTTAGAGGGGTGTCTATCCCTTAGTAAAGTGCTTAATAAATATCAATTATTAAAATGATCAATATTATCCTTGTGTCACCATTGCTGTTAGGTAATACCAGTCGGGGGGTGACTCCTTTCTCAAATCCCTCCCTTCCTCTCTGCCCCTCCCAGGAGTGTCTCTGCTTCCACTGGGTTTCGTCAAGCAGGAGGAGGAGGTGCCCTCCGGGGGAGGTGGGTGGGGCTCGTTCCAGCTTGGCCAGGGCTGGCTAAGGCACCACAGCCTAGCTGGGGTTTGCACCTGCACCTTCCCACCTGCCTCCTTCCAGCACAGACCTCCTTGTCACACTTGTCACCAAGCTCTCCCTTTCTGAAGCAGTCATGCCTATGACAAAGAGTGCGGAAGATCCCCAGGGAGCCATCGCCCTCAAACTGGACCTTATGTCATCTCCCAAAAGTGCCAAGAAGCTGCAGAACAAGGACTCCAGTTTCTTGAATGGGAACACTTCAGAGTCACCAGACTTGGAGAAGACCAAGAGTATAACGTGAGTGCTGTTTTCTGCCATCCCCATTTCTGCCTTCTAGCCTGGAAGCTTGCCTTGACAAAAACTTTGAGATGGGTGTGTCTGACCCTTAACCCATTATGCAGATGGGGAAACCAAGGATGCAAAAGTGCAGTCTGAGGCTTAATCAAGATAAGTGCTGGAAGGCACAGGAGTGGACACTGTCAGAAAAGCCCTTAGGGGGCCAGCCCCGTGGCTTACTCGGGAGAGCGTGGGGCTGGTAGCACAGAGGCTGCAGGTTCGGATCCTATATAGGGATGGCTGGTGCACTCACTGGCTGAGCGTGGTGCAGACAACACCATGCCGAGGATTGCGATCCCCTTACTGGTCAAAAAAAAAAAAAAGAAAGAAAGAAAGAAAAGAAAAGCCTTAGGGATATAGTCAAGATAGGGTTAGACTCCAGTGTTGGCCCTAAGTCCATTTTCTGTTTCTGGCCAACCCTGTTAATGTTGGGGAGAGAGAAGAATCCTTAATTCCTCAGAGGAGGTCAGCCCTCAGCTTAAAAGCACAGTGGGGGGCTGGCCAGCTAGCTGAGTTGGTTAGAGTGTGGTACTGATAACACCAAGGTCCAGGGTTCAATCCCTGTATGGGCCAGCCACCCATAATAATAATAATAAGCACAGTGGCCTCCCTGTCTCTGTTCTGCAGTAAGCCCAGTTTGTTCTTCAATTGAGAATCACAGTGATGGCACCAAAACACACAGAAGGTGGAAGATTTTAGTTTCTTCCACTTCCCGGGAGGCAGGGGCAGGGATCATTCACAAGGCTTTCAAAACATCACCAAGAGGGAAGCCAAGCTACAGGGCTCCAGGTCCCCTTCCCCACATCTGACCCATCGGTCAACCAGACTAGCTAAAAAAGTATAGGGTTGTGGGGGTGGAGAGGTTCTGCTGCTTTAAGAAGCAAGTTTTGACACTATTGAAAGTAGAAAGAGCACCGGGCAGAGAATCGGAAGGCCTGAGTTCAAGTGGTGACTCTGCTCCTTCTCTTCTTACGTCTCAGTTTCCTCACATGCAGAACAGGGATAGACAACTGGCAGTGGGAGCTCAAGGAGGTTGCCTGTCGAAACAGAATCTGAAGGTGACAGTGGTGGCAGGGAGGGAGAAGTTACTCTAAGGGGAAGGTGAAACCCCTCTCCACAGCCGCCCTGCAGGACAATTCAGGGATGGCACAATGACCAGCCCTGCTGCACGGTCACCAGGACTAGTCCTGGGGTGCATAGTATTAGTGATTTTATGGGTAGCCTGGGAACCATCCACAGCTGAGCAAGTGTATTTCTCAATCAATCCTTAAATGACACGTGATTTGATGGCAATTTCAGTTTTTTTTAAATTGAAGGAAAAATTACAGAGACTGCGTGGCTTGGAGAGAAGCTGTGTACAGGCTGGGTGAGCATGGCACCTGTGGGTTCAGCTCACCTGGGCTCCAGTTCCCACTTAGCTGCTCACCAGCTTGAGCAAGTGATGGAACTGTGCTGGTGATTTGAATGTAAAGCCCCCAAGCACAGTAGCAGTTAAGTGCTGGCTGCTGTGAATACAACAGTTCAAGGTCACCAAAGGAGAGGGGGCTGGAGCCCAGGTCTCCTGACTCCCCATTCAGGGTTTTGCATAACTCACCACACTATGTTTTTAAGCTTGCTGAGTGGCCCAAAGTTAAATTCTGATTTCCTAAGTCCTTTAGTTAGAAATTTCCAAAGTGACCCGTTGACCCTCTCCTAGTTGCAAAACAAGCCCATCCGTGGCGGTGGCCACAGCGTAGGGTGCAGTGCTCTGTCAGCGATATCGACACCCACGGGAGAGAGAAAGGCATGTGGAGATGCCCCACCCCCCGCTGCCCTACTCCTTCTCTTTAACCCTTGACAATTCGATGGGCAGATCCTCGAGAAACTAGAGGATTTGGGGCTTTAAGATAAAGATATGGGTGTTTGGGTAGTTCTTTCAAAATGTCATGACATTCACAGAGGCTCAGCAAAGCTGCACACATTATCCAGGATGATACAGCTATTTAAGTAGCGACCTTGAGTTTTAATCCCTGGTTTGTCCAAGCCCAGAGACCAGGCTCCTTGCAGAATACTTCTGCTGCTTTTCAGAAATCTCCTAGCTGAAAGGCTCTGATAGAGAATTTCTAAGGGTTCTAAAGTTATAGAAATAAACTTAATTTGACTTAACGTCATCCACATACAGAAGTGTAGGAATAGTTTTGTTTCATAATTCATCAAAATTACACCTGATGGTTTAGACCTTGTCCTCTGGACCAACTTTCATATTTCTTTTAAAGAAAGAGTCTGTTTCTTGTTTTGGTTTCATTTTTAGCAGGAGGGGTATGACATTCCCCAGCCTTGATGCTCTGGACTGAGAAAAAAAAAAAAAGTTCTCAAGCCCAATCCCCAAATGACTCTGTCCCACCAGAACCCATCAGGGGATCAAAGTCATCTGACCTGTTTATTCAGAAATAACAATGATTTCTTTTTTCTGCCGCCCTTTTCCCTTTTCTCTGAGTTCGATCATGTCTGTACTCCTAGTTTTATGAACTTGGGCAGGTCGCTGCCCTCTCTATGAGCCCCAGTTTCCTCGGTTGTGAAATGGGTTGTCCCTTTACTCATTCTGTCTGGGTCTGTCTCCAGCAGTCAGCTCAGCAGACGTGGTGATACAGAACCAGGACTCTGAAGCAGCTCTTGGGTTCAAATCTTGGCTACCTGGCTATCCTTGGCCAGGTTATTAAAAAATTCTTTGTGCCTCACTTCTCATCTGCAAACTAGAGACAATAATAGTACCTACTTCATAGTCTTGACAAGAGGATTAAATGAGACAATATGTGTAGAATACTTAGTATAGTGTCTTAGGAGGTGTTGCAATGGCATATGTGGAGTGGTAGCTGCTAAAGCCGGGCAGTTTGGGGCAAACCAGGATGGTTTTTCAACCTACAGGAGACCCAGATGCACCAGACAAGGACATGATGACTGAGAGATGGCCAGGAGCCCGCCCACCTATGCAGCTTAACTCAGGTGTTGGCATTTTGAGAAGGAATGACTCTTGGATCTCCTTACCTCCACAAACTCACAACCTCACTTTGCCCTTCTCTCTTTAGAGGGTTCCAGACCTTGGTTCACCTGGTGAAAGGCAACATGGGCACAGGGATCCTGGGACTACCCCTGGCCATGAAGAACGCAGGCATCCTGGTAAGAGGGACCACAGCAGGTGTAGGAGGGAGGTGGGAGGAGAGGCTCCCGTGGTTTACAGTAGCCTGCAATGAGCAGTCTTTCTGGGAAGCAGCTTGGTCGAGACATGGTGTCTGGACGTCTAGTGTGGGTTTGGGTTCTGCCTCTGCTACAGACTTTAGTGGCCTCGACAAGCCATTTGTTCACTCTCTGGGCCTCAAGTTTCCTCCCTTGTAGAATTCGAGGTTGAACTATGGCCAGTTTTCCAGTTATGCTGTATAAAGCACTAGGT
Source organism: Galeopterus variegatus (assembly GCF_000696425.1). Lineage (NCBI taxonomy): Eukaryota > Metazoa > Chordata > Mammalia > Dermoptera > Cynocephalidae > Galeopterus > Galeopterus variegatus. The sequence goes on from NW_007727673.1 coordinate 307,070, forward strand.
CACCTTGGAGATGCCTCAGAGGCTACCCAGGGGACACACCATCAGGATTCTGGGACCACTACTCCTACCACAATACCCCATTGTAATTGCTTTATGTACTTTACTGGAATACTACTTGAGGTTGTATTTGAAAGAACAGCTGTTGCTGTTAAAGGGCTAGCAAACTAGTTTAGAAAGTTCTTTGAGTCCTTAATATTTGTACTACCAAATCCCTCTTTGAGATGTTCTTCATAAATCCATTCTCTTTTCTTTCCTCTTGCCCCTTGCCTCCCCCTTCCTCCAGATGGGCCCACTCAGTCTGCTGGTGATGGGCTGCATCGCCTGCCACTGTATGCACATCCTGGTCAGGTGTGCCCAGCGCTTCTGCCACAGGTGAGAAAAACAACATTCTGTGTCAGTTTCTTTGGTACATGGTTCTTAGGGACATCCCAGAAACATACCACACATAACAAAAGTTTACTTCTTAAATTCCTCTGATAAGGCTAAGAAAAAAAAAAGAGCATTCAGGGGCAGGGAGCCAAGGTGGGGCTCTGCCAGGTGGCTCCTGAGGTGATCTCAACAGGCCATTGTGCTTATCTGGTTGGGTCATCTGTAACTGGGTATGAATAATCCATGCCTAGCCCTGCCTCAGAGAATTGTCGTGAGGATCCAATGGGATCGTGGGTATGAAACTACTGTACCCACGCAAGGTGTGCATTATTCTCTTGTTATGTAGTCACCACCTCATTTGACAGGTAAAGGAAACAAGCCACCAGGGAATTATTGCCAGGTGTGAAAACCTGAACTAGAACTCAGGTCTCTGCCCTGTGTTCTTTCTACTCTCTGGCTATGTCCCGCCTTGCTATGTATCTCCTGACTTCTGAGTATGTGATTGTAGGTTAAACTATCTCTTGTCAACTGTGCATGTGCTCTCTCCTGCAGGCTTAACAAGCCCTTCATGGACTATGGGGATACGGTGATGCACGGACTGGAGGCCAGCCCCAGCGCCTGGCTCCGGAACCATGCGCACTGGGGAAGGTACCTTGTGCTTGCTTTACCTACAGAGGTGTAGGAGGCAGGAGAAGATGTCGCTATCAGGGCTGCCTTCTTCCTGGAAAGACAGTGCTT
>NW_007727673.1:308392-314440 GCF_000696425.1 Galeopterus variegatus
GAAAACCTGAACTAGAACTCAGGTCTCTGCCCTGTGTTCTTTCTACTCTCTGGCTATGTCCCTCCTTGCTATGTGTCTCCTGACTGAGTATGTGATTGTAGGTTAAACTATCTCTTGTCAACTGTGCATGTGCTCTCTCCTGCAGGCTTAACAAGCCCTTCATGGACTATGGGGATACGGTGATGCACGGACTGGAGGCCAGCCCCAGCGCCTGGCTCCGGAACCATGCGCACTGGGGAAGGTACCTTGTGCTTGCTTTACCTACAGAGGTGTAGGAGGCAGGAGAAGATGTCGCTATCAGGGCTGCCTTCTTCCTGGAAAGACAGTGCTTGTGGCAGTCAGAATGTCATGCTTTCCACACGCAAGGGGCGTGTTGGCAACATCCCTGATCCAGCCCCCTCCTTGCATACCTCCAGTGATGGGCTGCTCATTCCTTTGCTATGAAGCTTTAGTATTATTCACTCTTTATGAAGCCACATGTATCCAGTTGCTACTATGTATCAGGCCCTGGAAATACCATGGAGAATAAGACAAATGACAAGGCTTTACCCTCACAAAACCCACAGTCCAGTGGGAAAGACAGACACTAAACAGCTTAGAACAGTTATTTAATAACCTCCGGTATAAGTACAATGAAGGAAAGAAGCACTGGTTGCTGCCAGGCAAGTAAGAACATGTGTGGGAGCTTCCTAGAATGGAACTGTTGAGATGAGTTCTGAAGGGAAGAGTCCTGAAAAATGCAGAATTACCCAGAAGAAAGTGGGCAGGTGCCCAGAGGGCCTTCCAGGAAAGAGGAAGAGCAGGAGCGAAGGCCCCGGAGCAGGAAAGTGCCTGCCAGTGCGTGTGAGAGTTTCAAGGTACAGAGAGACCAGGTAGCTTGAGGGCACAGTCAGGAAGTGAAACTAAAGGAGCCAGGTGCACAATCAGGTTGTACATTTTAGTCCTTCTTAAAGGCAACCAGAAAGCCATTGGAGGGTGTTGTCAGGGAAGTAATCATATTTGCATTATTTAAAGATCTGTCCGGCTTCTGTGAGGAGAATAGATTGTAAGCAAGCCAGGGTAGATTTAGTTAGACTCATGAAGAGGCTGTTGACATTGTCCAGACAGGTGACAATAGAGGCTAAGAACAAGCTGGTGGCAGTGGGGACAAAGAAAATTGACTAGGTCATGCACTGGATCTGAAGATTAAGAGAAAAGGAGAGAGTCAAGGTTGACTCAGATTTCTGATGACTTCTACTTTAGACATGTTGGGCTTGAGGTACCTGAGAGACATTCGTGTAGAAATTTCAAGTGGGTATATATAGGCTTGAACCTACCTTCATGCAGAAGATACAGAACTGAAATCCCCAAACACGAAGCCAGGTGCAGAAGAGGTCTCTTAGGGTGGTGAGAAGAAAACAGAAAAAAAACCAATACTTTAAAAACCCTTATTGAGCTAAAGTCTTTCTCCCTGAAAATCCCACCTCGTAGCTCTCTTGTAACACAAGAACAAGTCCTTTGTCCTCTGGTACTTGGGATTAAATCTGCTCCTTTGTCTGTGTTTTCAGACCTTTCCCCACCTCGTCTGCCTCCTCTTTTCTGAGCACCATCTAGATTGTCAAAGTCTCTCTTGAACTGTGATCATCCAAACCCCTGCAGTACTTGAGGTGTGCCCCTGCCCATGTAACGAAGTCTATGTGGCATCATGGGTCTGACACTGCCCTTAGCCCAAGGCCCATACTCACATATGGAAGTGATAAATTCAGCCTATGAGCAGACTAGGAAGTCTATGGGATGTCGACCACAATATCCCCAGTTGTGTGATGCAAGAGGAGACTTTTGCCTGCCAGAGCCCTCAAATCCTTCTACTTATTGTTGGGTGTATAAAGAAGCCTTTCCTGCTCCTTTAGGGATCTCATTCAGTAATTATCTCTTCTTTACTATGGGCTCTTCCTCTCAGCATTCAAATGTGTTCATGTATCTCCATCTTAAAAATAATAAAATACATAAATAAATAAAGCTTCCTGGACCTTAAACCATCCTGTAGCCACCATCCTATCTTACATTCAATACATAGTTATTCAACAGATATCTACCAAACACTTGTGATATGCCAGGTAATGCTTTAGGTGATGGGTCTACAATGGGTCTTTCACTCCAGCTTCGTGAAAGAACAGACCACCTTCCGACTTTACTTTCTCACATCCATTCACACCTCTTTCATGGGTCACCTGGCTTTACTGTCCTTATAATTCTACTGAGTTCTTTCCATCAATGTCCTAAAAGACCTTCTTATTATACCTCCCTTACTCTAGAGAACCTCTCAGGAGCAGGAGGAACAATTGACTATTCTCTTCTTCAGACATTCTCTCCCCACTTGGCTTCTATTAAACCTCTTTTCCCCTAGCTTTCCCTCCCCACTTTTCACCACTCCTTTGCCTTTGTTGTAGGCTTCTTTGTTTCTATTAAATGTTGGTGTTCTCCAGGGTTTGGAACATTGCCTTCTCCTCTTGCACTCTGCACTTTCCGACACGAATCTGCCTTCTCCGGGCTTCATCCATCACCTGCAACACAACAGTTCCAGACGCTGATATAGAGTTGTCTCCTGAATGTCTCCTGTAGGAATCTCATGTTCAGCAATTCAGATACTAAATACGTCAATTCTTCCCCTTCTCCCAAAACACGTTTTTCCTTCTGAGTTTCCCAGTTCATTTTGTTGTCCAAGCCAAAAACCTATAAATCACCTGAGATAGTTTCCTTTCCCTTTCCCCCAAGATGTAGGTGATCGCCACATTCTATAAGTTCTGGCTCCCGAATATCTCTTAAAATGCTTTAATTCTGTCATCCTGATGGTCATGTCTGTGCCCAGCTGCTGCCATATTCACCCTCGTTATTGGAAGCATCCGCACCCGGTCTCCGTCCCTCAGTCTTCCCTCTGCAGTGGACTCTATCCACATGGCCACCAGAGAAATCTGCCCGCTCCCTCTGCTGAGATGTTCTTTCCTCCTCCTCCTTCTTCCTCTTCTTCTTCTTTCTCTCTCTCTTTTTCTTCCCTTTCCCAAGAGATTCTCACGATTTATTGGTTTTTCTAAGAAGCCTTCCCATCTGCCCATAATTTGGATAAAATGCCCTTTTTATCTTGGCCCTTAGTGTCATATTATAATAATTTTTGTCCATCTCACTCACTAGTCTATAAACCACTAGAAGAATGAGACCATGTGTTATTTGTCTGTGTATCCTCAGTGCCTAACAGAGTGCTGGGTACATGGTAGAAAAAGTTTTATTTTATTAATGATAGCTAATAAAAACATTGTGTCTACCGTCCTACATCAATTAATGTCAATTACGAGGAATGCTGCAGAGCCAGGTACGAGGCGAGGCTCCCGACCAGGAAGAATTATACTACTTGCTGAGCTGAAAGTCTGAGGGTGGTTGAGAATCATTTTTTAAAAAGAACTATTGTTTCCTCACTTCTTACTGCCCCATTGTTGATTGTGGTAGAAGGACCTAGGGTGCTGGTACAGGGCCACCAACCCCTGGGGACAGAAGGCAGAAGACCTCTTTCGTAACAAATCTGTTTTTCTCTTTCCTCCTCTCTTGTAGGCATATGGTGAGCTTCTTACTTATTATCACCCAGATGGGCTTCTGCTGTGTGTACATTGTATTTCTGGCTGACAATTTAAAACAGGTACAATCTTCTAGAGAAGGTGGGAGGGGAAAAAATCATGGACAAGGGGACTCCTTTGCTAGTTGTTTGTTTTATAAATTGCTTCTTCTCTGTGGGTCCTAGTGTTCTCAACAATACAACAAAGAAAGTTAAACTAGATGTTTTCAAAGAACCTAGCCTCCCCTCAGTTCACTTATCTACAAATTTCTGTGTGGTTGCTTTTGCTACAATACCCTTTGTCTGGTATTTTGGACCTGTCCTCAAGATTGGTCTCTAAAATCCTGACCTGGAAGGACCATTGGATTCTGTCAATCCTCCCACCTTGGAGCTTAATCATACTTAATGCTTCTAAAATTAATATGCATCTTTTTGATATCTAATCTTCTTTGGATAATCTTTATCTACCTTTAGCTACTTAATCTATGGCTTAAGAGTTGTACCCTGGAAGTCTTTCTAATCTAACCTAGAAGTTATCTTGCAAGAATTTAAGCAAAATAATCCAGGTAATCACAGAGGTCATCCTTAATCAATAAATTTTTAAAAGAAAACTACTCTTTAGGGCCCTTTTTCTGTGTATAACAGTAATACCAGAAATTCAGAAATGCAAAAAAGTTAGAAAGAACGAAAAATACAGTAAGCATTCAGCATTAGCTTCTATTATGTGTCATGTACAGTGCTGAGCATTTTACATGCTTTTCCTCATTTAATTCTCTCCATGACCTTATCAGAGTAGGTACTGTGGTTATTCCCATTTTGCAGATGAGAAAACCGAGGTTATAAACTCTGTAATGTACATAAGATCACAGAGCCAGGGTTAAAACCCAAGCCTCTGATACCAGAGCTCAAGTTCTTAAACACTATGCCGTATTTCTTCTCCAAACAAACCAAAACAAAATAAAATTATTCTTAATCCAACCATTCATAGTTATAATTTAATTTAATATAAACTGGCTAGCATTTTGCAATGTCTTTACACTTTTTAATGTAATTTTTGGTAGTTTCATAATATTCCATCACACCAATTGACTATAACTTAATCAGTCTCCTAGTGTGATTACCCTTGTTTCCCTTGTTTTTCTACTATCATCTATTGCAGTGGCACACACGACTTTGTGCACCCTTTTATTTCCATAGTATATTTTTCTTAAAGTAAAATTACTGAGTGAAACAGTCTGATTGTTTTGGAGACTCTTAAGACACATTCCCAGAATTCTCTTCAGAAAGCAATCTGATATCTGCAGATCTGTATTTATCATCTGCATTTATTATTATCTGCATTTATTTATAATCTGCATTTATTAACAAGGCAAGCTCTGTCTCAAGGAGTTTACAGTCTGAGTGGGGTGTGTTTTAAAACACAAAAAGTTAATCAATATGATATTTTGGTGACAGGTTAGGGCGCCACCAAAAACACCCTGAGGTCAGGGTGCTTAATTGTGAACTACATGGAGATTCCTGGAACAGGAAAGGCTACTTTCAGGAGGGTGCATCTGAGCTGGGCTTGGAAGAGCAGTTTGGAGGAAAAGTGTGGCAGCCAAGGTAGGGAAAGGAATGTCCTAAAATCTGGAGGCAGGAATGGATGGGACTTGCTCAGAAGAAGCAATACAATTGGCTGTAGAAGAAAGAGTAGGCCATAGGAGCGGAAAAGACTTGAAGGTTGGATAGGGCCCATTTATGGAGGGCCTTGAATGCCTGGCTAATGTTTCAGGTATTTTTTCTACTGTAGTGAGGAATCAGAAAAGACAAGACTTACTGATTTGTTTATGTATCCATGATATGTTGTTAAGTGAAAAGAGGATTTCAAAATAAAAGAGTGTATGCTATGGTTTCAGTCTTGAAAAATAAAAAGGATGTATATGATACACGTCATTTGTGATAGTGTACAGAAAATATATATATGAATATATTCCAGGTATTACCATGGCTATATCCATGGGTACTGAGATTATCAATGCTTTTACATTTTCTTTTTACTTAACTCTAGTTTCTAACTGTTGTGTGAAGGATTGTATTGCTTGCACAATAAAACTTTATCAGTTAAGTCATGCTGCTTCTCAACTGTGGGTGATACCATCAGTCCACCCCTGACTTTGCCAGAGGGTGTTTATACTGCGTGGGGGGGGTGAGGAGGGGGTGTTTCTTGTTTATCACAATGGTTGGGGGATGCTAATATCTTTCCTTGGTTGGGGTCCAGGGTTGCTAAATGTCCTGCAATAAATGGTCCAATTCACACAAGGAAGCGTTCTCTCATTCAAAATGTCGGTATTGGCCCAAATAAGAAACAGTAAGTGTATGGGTTAATTGAGAAACAGTAAATGATGGATTTTTTGTTTATAAGCAAAAGAAACAGATTCTGGAGAATTCTGCAGAAAGTAAGTTTAGTGGAAGGATATTAACTAACT
>NW_007727673.1:315785-316820 GCF_000696425.1 Galeopterus variegatus
CCCAATATTAAGAAAAATGATACTGGGTTGCCATAAAGCCAACAAATAGGCACTATTAATCCAGTTATTTATTTTGTATTAAAGTTATTTGTGCAGCCTCCTTTGAGGAAGAAAGGGGCAGAGGATTTAGAAGAAGTTGCAAATTCACGCTAATTCACTGAGAGACTTAGCATCACGAGACACTCCATCTCCTTACGGGGGAGTTTGATTATAGGCCATGCACTGGGCTAACCATGTGGTCAGAAGATTGACTGTCTCCTCCTCTTGCTTTTCTCCTTCTTCTTTAGGTAGTGGAAGCCATTAATGGCACAACCAACAACTGCCATTACAATGAGACAGTGGTTCCAACTCCCACCATGGACTCACGGCTCTACATGCTCAGCTTCCTGCCCGTCCTGGTGCTGCTGGTCTTCATACGGAATCTCCGAGTCCTGTCCATCTTCTCCATGTTTGCCAATATCAGCATGCTGGTCAGCTTGGTTATCATCACCCAGTACATCGCCCAGGTTCGTGCACACCACACGCCTGACTCCTGCACTGGGCAGGGCCAACAACACACCGAGCTTTAGATACCTGGGGGCAACCCCGAGGGTGGGTGAGTGTGTTCCTCATTCTTCAGCTGAGTACCCCCCTCATTGTAGCACTGTTTTCCCACAGAGATATCTCTGTGAAATCTCATTCTTCTGAAATCTCCTTGCTCATGTTGTTTCCCCCAAGCACCTGTTTTTATGTCAAATTCTGGCTTAAAAAAAAAAATTATTCTTTGCAAGGAAAACATCTTGACTGGTGAACTATAGACCATTCTATAAAGGCTGGCTAACAGCAAAAGGCAGATGAAAAGCAGGATCTTGTACCACAGCTAAAACTTACCAAATTACCCATTGTCTTACATCCTTTAGATTGCAATTCCAGGCATCCAAAATTACCCCTACAGAACACAAGAGGGAAAAAAATCTATTTAGTCACTGAGGTATAGGTATAAATTGAGAGTCTCAAAAACCATAAGCAAATCTGTTATGATGTTAACTACAATGT
>NW_007727673.1:319955-325201 GCF_000696425.1 Galeopterus variegatus
CAGTTTCTCGTATCCTTGTTTACACTTTTTACTTTCCACTTTTTGTTGTTGTTGTTGTTGTTGTCTGGTTTCAGTTATTTGCTTGTTTTTTTTTATGACCATTCTACTGGGTGTGAAGTAGTATCTCACAGTTCTGATTTCTATTTTCCTAATGACTAATGACATTGAGCGTCTTTTCATGTGCTTGTTGGCCATTTGTATATCTTTTTTTGGAGATATGGCTATTCAAGTCCTTTGCCCATTTTTAACTGGGTGGTTTGGCCTTTTCGTTGTTGAGTTGTAAATGTTCTTTTTATATTCTGGATACTACATTCTTATCAGATAAATGATTTACAAATATTTTCTTCCCTTCCTTTAGTCATCTTCTCACTTTCCTGATAGTGTCCTTTTATGCACAAAGCCTACCTCCCAGTTTTTCTGCTCAGATAAAAGAATTTTGTTTCAGATCTTTAAGTGCTTGGGTGGCCACCCACAGTTACTGATAAACTAGAGTGCTGCTTTGTGACTGGGACTTGCCTTGGGGGCATGGCCTAGAGAAAAAACAAACAAACAAGCAAAAACCCACAAAAATAGAGATTTTCTTTATACTCTCTGTCCTACAGTGACCTATTCTAGATCCTCTGGCTGAAAAGAGAAGGTTCTCTTGGAGTTTTTTCTGTCCGCATCCACTGCATAGTTCTAGAATTTGGGTTTCACTTGAGTTTAAACTGGGAGATATGGAGGGGAAAAAAATCTGGAAATTTATTGCCAAAACAGTCATTTTTTCTAGTTTTGATTTCTCTCCCCAATCTACCTGTTATTATCTACTTTTCAGAATCCATGCATAGTTGCTTTATGTATTCTGTGCAGAAATTTTAGTTGTAATTAGTGAGCAAGATATGGTGGGGTCTGCTTACTTACCTAGATGGAACTGGAAGCACTTTGTTTTTGGAATCAGGACAGTCATGGCAAAAAGCAGAGTGCAGTGGTTGAGCAAATGACTTTGGAAACAGAATGTGCTGGAATCTTGCTTGGGACATGGCTACTCTCTGGTCCCTAATTTTCCAACTATAAAATGATGCTACAATTTGTTCGGTAAGTATTTATTGAATGTCTGCTATGTGCTACTGATTATCAGTATTGGAGGTGAAATTATCTTAAGAAATCTAGCCCAGTCTCCAATTTTACAGAAGAGGAACCTAAGCCCCTCAGAGGGAAAGGGACTTGGGCTAAGTCAACAGCTAGAAAACACACAGTCCTGAAACCCAGTCCATCTGATTCCCAGTTTAGAGACCTGTACACTTTGTCAACAGTCATTTATCTCTTTGATTAATTGAGAGAGTTCAGGTTGGATTGTCTGGGGTCCACGTAATGCCCCGACATTATCCTGAGGGCCCGGTGAATGAAAGAAGAATGTTTTGCCTAAAGGCATTTGTATTCAATCTTCTAGAAGAAGGTGTGTCCAAAAAAAAATGCATCTGATGGACAGATCTGCCTGCCCTAGAGTGTTGAGACCTTTGGTCTGGATGACCTGAGAGGCCCTTGCAGCTCTGAATAGTCCAGGGCTCATCTTTTGACTCCAAGTCTTCCTTTTTTTTCTTTCTCCCTTCACCCTCTTTCCCCTTTTTTCCCCCCTTTTTCTTCACCCCATTTTTTCCCTTTTTTCTTTTTCTTTTTTTCTTTAATTGTGGTAAAATATATGTAACACAAATTTTACCATCTTAAACCATTTTTAAGTGTACAGTTAATGATATTAAATACATTCATATTGTTGTGCAAGCATCACCACCATCCATCTCCAGACATCTTTCTGTCTTGTAAAACTGAAACTCGGTACTCATTCCCTCCTCCCTCAGCCTGACAACCACCATTCTAGTTTCTGTCTCTATGAACCTGAATACTCCACTTACCTTATGTAAGTAGAATCATATGGTGTCTGTTGTTTTATGATTGGCTTATTTCACTTAGCATAATGTCCTCAAGGTTTATCCATGTTATAGCATGTGTCAACATTTCCTTCTTATTTAAGGCTGAATAATTTTCCATTGCATGGATGTACCACATTTTGTTTATCCATTTTCTGTTGATGGACACTTGCTTTGCTTCCACCTTTTGGCTATTGTGCATAATACTACAGTGAACTTGAGTGTACAAATATCTCTGTGTCCCTGCCTCTAATTCTTTTGAGTGTATACCCAGAAGTGGCAAGCCTTTCTTCTTTATCTTTCTCCATCCCTCTCCTTACACTGTGACTTTCTGTAGGTTCTGCCCCTGGAAAACAAGATGAAGGATGCCCGCCGCTTCCCAGCCATTTTGTCTTTGGGAATGTCCATCATCATCGCCCTGTACATCAGCATCGGGACTCTGGGCTACCTGCGGTTTGGAGATGACATCAAGGCCAGCATAACCCTTAACCTGCCCAACTGCTGGTACCATGATGGGCTCTTAGGTTTTGGGGATTCAGGGATGGGTGGAAATATGTAGGTCCCTTCTTCATCCCTTCTACAGCTGGGAAGCAAGGTCTAGAGAGCTTCCCACAGGGAAAAGCAAAGTTGTCGTTAGAAGACTCGCCTCCAGATTTTCTGTGCAGGGAGATCCTCCTTCAACAACAGCCTCCCAAGTTGAGTTAGGCCTTGATGTCTTAGTGTGAAGGAGGACATGATTAAGAAGAGAAGACAGAAATGAGAGTCCTTGGTCACCTAAAGAGAGAAGGGAGGGGCACAGGGACAGGGCAGGAGGCAGAGAGCAGTCGGTGGGTGGCAGCACTTCCAATTACATTCATTAAGGCTCATGACCAAGTCTTGCTTGCCACAGCCAGTGGTGCACATCCCAAGTCAGAGTAGCTAGGATGAAAAAGTGTAAAACAAAAATTAATTTGGGAAGACCATTGGAATCTATGAAAATTTAATGTTCTGATATGCTCGATTCATGTAACAGTTAGCTGCCACAGACTTACTTCAACAGTGCCATATTTAAATATACACATGAACTCACATTGTGTCATGCAGCGTTTTCTCTCCTACCAGGGCACATCATTAATTGCAGGATTCCTCTGTCATTTTAAGTGGACAGTCACTTGGAGGCTTAATTTGCCTAAATGGGGCTCTTTTCCCAAGATGATAAATGCATGTACTGCATACCAGTTATATGCAGATGCAGTGTAGACACATGGGGGTGTGGACAGTGCCGATGTGAGTAGACTAGGATCTTGGAGCTTCACTACCTTCACCAGCTCATGATCCAAGTGGGAGTGGGGGACGGACAGATGGTGTACGTACACAAACTACAACACAGACCAGAGGAGGAAGCCCTCCAGAGTGGCGAGCAGGCCTTGGGGACTTCCAAGGAAGAAAAGCACACCAGAATGGGACAACAAGGACAAGATGACAACTCTATCCAAACAAGGACAACTCTGGTACTTCTGGGTCCGAGTCCCAGTTGTACCACCTACTAGCTCATGGTCACGGGTGGTTTACTCAATCTCTCTGAGCCTCGGTGTTCTCACCCATAAAGCAGAGCTGTCATGAGATTAAGTTGGGCCTTGTCTAAAAGCATCTGGTACCTGCTCAGAAGAGGGAAATTTCAAAAAATCGGTGGCATTGGGAGATAGAAATGAAGTAAAGAGGGTGTTCCAGGTAGCGGGACTGTTGTAAGAAACACAGAAATGTGGAAGTTAGCCTTTCTAAGAAATGGCCTAACTACACACACACACACACACACACACACACACACACACACACACATCCCTTTATTAAACATGTGGTAGATGCATCTACCACATTAGTGGGCTAAAGGAAAATAGTAATATCTCAATAGGTCAAATAAAACCTTTATAGAATTCAACATCCCATTGGTGGCATTGGGAGATAGAAATGAAATAAAGAGGGTGTTCCAGGTAGCGGGACTGGTGTAAGAAACACAGAAATGTGGAAGTTAGCCTTTCTAAGAAATGGCCTAACAACACACACACACACACACATCCCTTTATTAAACATGTGGTAGGTGCATCTACCACATTAGTGAGCTAAAGGAAAATAGTAATATCTCAATAGGTCAAATAAAACCTTTATAGAATTCAACATCCCTTGAAGCCTCACATTACTCTGCCTCTAGCTCAAGGCCTGCAGTAACGCTGTCTCTCCTTTTATTTCCCCACCACCCCCCAACCTCCACACAACCCTATTTATAAACTCTCTCTTCCTCCAAGGGTTCAGGATTCTGCAGTTCTCTCAACCAACTAGAAGCATTTGTTGAGAACCCGTTATGTGCCAAGAGCTTTGTGGGATCCAGAGAATGCCTAAGGACTGACAAAGATCACAAAGGACTGGAGTCTTTTCGGTCCAAGGCTTTTGGTCTTAACCACTTAGAGTCTGTGTCTCCCTGGGCAAGGTATCTGGCCTGAGCCTCTCTTCCTAACATCTAAAATCGAGTATCAAGCGATAGTGGTTTGTGGAGGTGCTCTATATACCCATGCTGAAGACCCTTTTTATTTCATTTAGACATGACCCTTCCAACTGTTTCCATTGAAACTATATGCTTCACTCTATTTTCACTGCATGCTCTAGTGTGACTCCCTCTTGACTCTTAGAAGGTCCCTCTCCATCACTTTTAGCCAGGGGAACAGCAGCCCAAGAGATTGTCCCATGGTCAAAGGTTAATGTTCTGAGGTTACGGGTGTCAGAGCACAGTGGCCTTGGAGAGAGTCACTCTAGTTTGTCTTGCAGGTTGTACCAGTCGGTCAATCTCCTCTACATCCTTGGTGTCCTATGCACCTACTCCCTGCAGTTCTATGTCCCTGCAGAACTCATCGTCCCCTTCGTCCTCTCCAATGTGTCAAAGCGCTGGGAACTGCCTCTGGACCTGTCCATCCGCCTCGCCATGGTCTGCCTGACATGTGAGTGGAGAGCAGAACTCAGTGTTCCTGGTGATCTTTTCCTGAGGGCTGTCAGGAATCAGCTAGATGGTAGAGGATAGTTGTGACTCCAGCATTTACCGAGCACTTACTGTATTTCAGGAGATTTCTAAAGCTTTACAAGTACTGACTCATTTAAGCCTCAGCAACAGCCCCATTCTTACATGTACCTAATTAGGCAGATTTTTTGGTGTCTGGCCTATGGGAGTGACACAGTTTATCGAACAGCAATCATAAAAACTGACAATTAGGGCCGGCCCGGTGGCGCACTGGAGAGTGCGCCGCTTGGGAGCGCGGTGGCGCTCCCGCCGAGGGTTCAGATCCCATGTGGAGACTGGTTCCCGCTTACTGGCTG
>NW_007727673.1:325211-374764 GCF_000696425.1 Galeopterus variegatus
CTTACCAAATTACCCATTGTCTTACATCCTTTAGATTGCAATTCCAGGCATCCAAAATTACCCCTACAGAACACAAGAGGGAAAAAAATCTATTTAGTCACTGAGGTATAGGTATAAATTGAGAGTCTCAAAAACCATAAGCAAATCTGTTATGATGTTAACTACAATGTCTTTGGGGTTGAGTTATAGAAACTGATTTTCTGTCAATTTCCTAATTTTCTATCCGTTCTAATTTTTCTTTTATAATGGATAATAGTACTACATAGAAATTTGAACTCTAGAAGTCCCTTGTCATACCCAGTAAATTTCAGATGTTAGGCTGCAAGAGAAAAAAGTTACATTGTCCATGGAATTTAGTAAAAATAATAAATTAGTTTAAACATTTTAGAATAACTACAGATCAGTCTTATATTCCTTATGAGATATTAATGAATTCTACAAAATTGAATTCCTAATGAAATAGCTACCTCTGATTCATTTTTGCACTATTCCAGAGGTTACCCAATTAGAAAAATGGTTCTGTAATTATTTTCACATTCTGAGTCACAGGGTACATAGAATATTTACTCCACAAACTCTCCTCCCCTTTAATTTAGAAGAAAAGGGGAGATTCATATTTAAGTAATTTCTTTGGACTCTCTGGAATATTATTATAACTATAGTCACAGTAATTTCCAACACCCGTGCCACTGTCCATTCAAAGGTGTTCTTGAGTACTTTAGGTCAACACTAATCTGTGGTGTTAAGATTTTCTTTTGTAAGGTTCTGATAAACCAAACTCCCTACATGAGCTACTGATCCTTCAGTGCTTTGACAATATCTCTATGATTCTATCCTCTGGCTCTTTGGTATTGTGTAGTATTAAAATAAACTTTGAAGAGAGAATCAAGATGGCAGAAGAGTTGGTCCCCAGCGTCACCCTCTCCCACAATCGACCAATTTACACCTATTAAAAAGCAATGACTGCCAAGCTGGGGCCGCTAGAGCTCAGGGGAAGAGGAGGAGAGACCTGTAGGGTTCATGAAGGCCAAAGCCATGATGAGAGAAAGAAAGGATTGCTCCAACCATTTCGAGCCCTGGCTGTTTCAAGCCCCAGCTGCTTCAAGGCTGGCCCTGGTGAGTGCACGGAGCAGGAGCTGACAAAATCTGCAGCTGTGCCATTCGTATGAAGTTGATTGGAGGCTGCAGAGAGAAGAGGGCCTTGGTGGACCCCAGGCCAGCAAGACCACTAATAGCGTTCCCATGTACCCACATAGGAGCAAGTGGCCACAGACAACTGAAAAAAAGAGCCATTCAAAGGCCAGTGAGTCATCGTAAGGGATCAGTGCATGGCCCACCCCATGGGAAATGTTTGGAGTATGGGTGGTGAGGGAGACAGGCCCACTGGGGGAACATTGGGGCACAGCATGGACAGCTGATCTGCCCTTCAATCAGCACAGGCCCACTCAGTGGAGATTAGTCAGGAACTGCAGGGGGTGCAGTTTGCTAAAAAGACTCAGGCCCAGACCAAAGTTTCCACACAACCCAGGTGTGCCAGACCTCACAAGACCAGGAAGTACTTAAAAGGTCAATGATTAAAACCTGAGCTGCACAAAAAGCCTTCTCCAGGTAATCAGCAGCAAAGCAGCAATTTAGCTCAACCACAGGGCCCAAGTGCTGGTCCCCACAGGAAGTTCCCCCACTTTATAAGTAAGCAAAGGACAACAAACTAGTTCCAGTGCAGAGTTTAAGTGGTGGGGGTAGCTAATAATCCAACACAGAACTGGAAGAAAACACGAAATACACACAGATCAGAGACAAAGTTCTGATATTAACCAGTAAAGGTCTAACGCCACCAAAGAACACCTATAAAACCTAGAAGCACCAGCACCATGAGTGAAGGGAGCCCAAGGACCTCAGCAACACCCTTCCCCCCAATGTCTGCATCTAGCCCAGCGATGACTGAGCTGCTGCCAGAAGCCCCAGGCTCCTGAGCCAGGGTGGGTGGGTACAAGGGCCTCAGCACCCCCCTACCCCACATCCACATCCAGCCCAGCAACAACCAAGCCATCACAGAACCACCACCCCCCCCAGGCTCTTGAGCAGTGTGGGGGGTGCCAAGGGCCTCAGCCACATCCCCCCCCCCCGCATCCACATCCAGTCCAGTGACAACCAAGCCACCACCGGGAATGTCTCAGGCTCCCAAACTGGAGTGGGGGGAGCTTGTGAGCCTCAGCCAAGCCCCTGCCCTCTGCAACCAGGCCAGTGAAGAAGCTGGCCATGGTCCAGCCCCATCCCCCCACCTCCACTTCTGTTTTCCACCCCCCTTCCACCTGCCCCATCCCAGTGCTCCACAGCCACATCTTTGAATATAATAATAATAATAATAATAATAATAATAATAATAAATACATTTTTTAAAAATTCAACTTTGGGGCCGGCCCGGTGGCGCACTGCGCTAGTGCGCTGCTTGGGAAGCGCGGTGGCGCTCCCGCCGAGGGTTCGGATCCCACATACAGACCGGTTCCCGCTCACTGGCTGAGCGAGGTGCGGGGGCAACACCGAGGGTTGCGATCCCGTTGCCGGTCCCGGTCCGGTACGGGGGCGACACTGAGGGTTGCGATCCGTTGCCGGACACGGAAAAAGAAAAAAAAAAAAAAAAAAAATTCAACTTTGATCATTGCCTACTTCTCTTGAAGTTTTCTGAACTCCCTGACTTTCAATATTTTAAAATTCAAATCACCTCTCAGAGTACTCTTCTCTTCAAGGAGCTCAAATGTGCTTTGAGAGTGACTGTCTCATTGTATTCTCTCTCCTATAGGGAATTCCAGACCCCAGCAAGTTGCCACTGGTAGCAAGCTGGAAGACCTACCCTCTCTTCTTTGGAACAGCCATTTTTTCATTTGAAAGCATTGGTGTGGTAAGGTTTGAATCGGGGTGGCCTTTCCCTGGTACTGTGATAGACCTTCTGAAAAGGAGCCGTGAGCTCTGGGTTTCTGTGTCCTCTTGACCGTTGTGTTGGGCCTGCAAAAAGATGCACATGGGAGAAAGTAACCTTTGGCCTCAGCTGGGTCAGTTGTCACCAGCAGGAGGAAAGTAGATTACAACAGAGAGGCACTCAGGAGACAGTTTTATTTTTGTTCTAATGTGTCTATTAAATATTTATCCTCCTATGAACACAAATTTCCTAATCTTCTAGAATCAAGAATAGAGGTAATGTAAAATTTAAATTAAGGATTTGATTAAACATAAAGGATTTTTAAACTGGAAAGTACTGTATATTTACGATGGATTATTATAATCCTTACTTCCACACTTGAGGAAGAGTAGTGTTGTTTATATATATATATGTATTTTTTAAAATTTACATATAGTAAACTTCACTTTTTTTGGGTGTATATTCCTGTAAGTTTTGAAAAATGCATAGTTTTGAGAGATGCATCACAATCAGTCAAGACACAGAACAACTTTTCCCCCACCACTAACCCCTTGCAACCACCTTCTTTTATCTGTCTCTATTGTTTTATCTTTTCCAGAATGTCATATAAGCGGGATCATACAGTATGAAACCTTTTGAGACTGGCTTCTTTCTCTTAGCCTAGTGCATTGAACATTCATCCATGTTGTTGCATGTATCAATAGCTCATTGCTTTCTGCTGCAGAGCATCCAATGTACGGGCAACACCAGTTTATCAACTCACCTGTTGAAGAACATTTGAGTTGTTTCCAGTTTGGGGCAATTATGAATAATGCTATTATAAGCATTTGTGTACAGGTTTTTGTGTGAATGTAAGTTTTCATTTCTCCAGGAGTAAATTTGCTAGGTCACATATTAATGTATTTTTAGCTTTATAAGAAATTGCCAAACAGTTTTCATAAAGGCTGGACCATTTTGCATTCCCAGCAGAATGCATGTGTATTTCAGTTGTTCTGCATCTTTGCTAGCACTCATATGTACTGTCAGTATATTTTATTTCACCATTCTAATAAGTGTATAGTGGAATTTGATTGTGATTTAATTTTCATTTTACTAACGTCCAGTGATTTTGAGCACCTTTTCTTGTGCTTATTTGGCATCTATATATCCTCTTTGGTAAAGTGTCTGTTCAAATCTTTTGCAAAAAAATTTTTTAACTGAGTTGTTTTCTTATTGCTGAGTTTCATTTTCTTTGTATTTTCCAAATGAAAAATTTTTATTGGATATGTAGTTGCCAAATGTTTTCTCCAGTCTGTAGCTTTGTGTCTTTTACAGAGCAAAAGTTTTTAAGTTTGGTAAAGTCAAATTTATCAAAATTGTTCTTTTATGGATCCTGCTTTTGGTGTTGTACATGATATTTCATTAAGTTTGTGGAACAATTGAATTAAAAGATAATGCAAATTCTTCCACACGCTTTTTGAAGACCCCTCATATCTAAAAACACTTTGCCTAACCCAAGTTCACAAAGATTTTCTTCATATTTTCTTCTAAATATTCTAGAGTTTTCATAGTACATTTAGATCTATGGTCCCTTCTGAGTTAATTTTTGCTTAAGGTGTTTATAGGTAAAAGTTCATTTTTTTAAATAGGATGCTCAATTGCTCCAGCATCATTTGTTGAAAAGACTGTCCATCCTCCATTAATTGCCTTTGCATCTTTGCATAAAGTTAATTGGTCTATGTGTATGGGTCAATTTCTGGACTTCCTATACTGATTCATTGATCAATGTGTCTATCCTTTCACCAATACCAAGCTGTCTTAAAAACAAAAGCTTTATCTTAGAATTATGTAGTATGAGTGCTCCAATTTTCTTTGGGTTAGTATTTGTGTGATGTATTGTTTTTTCATCCTTTCAAATTATTTATTGAGATAAAATTTACCATTTTTTAATTGAAACATAATTAATTATACATATTTGTAGGGTAGAGAGTTGAATATCAATATCTATGTACAATATGTGATGATCAAATCAGGATAGTTAATATATTCATTGTTACAAAATGTAATCATTCTCTATGACCGTTTACCAATTTCTCGCTAACCCCCTCCCCTAAAATTTACCATTTTAAAGTAAGCAATTTAGTGGCTTTTAGTACATTTATAATATTGCACAATCATCACCACTATCTAATTCCAGAACATTTTCATTACCCCAAAAAGAGACCCTCTGCCCATTAACAGTCACTCTTCATTCCCCACTGCTCCTAGCCCCTGGCAACCACTAACCTACTTTTTGTCTATGAATTTGCCTGTTCTGGACATTTCTGAGTTCTTTCACTTAGTGGTGTTTTCAAGGTCATCCATGTAAGTATCACTATCAGTACTTAAGGCATTTATATGGCCTAATAATATTCCATTATATGGATATACAACATTTTGTTTATCCAGCTGTTATTGGACATTTGGCTTGTTTCCACTTTTTAGCTATTGTAAATACTACTACTATAAAAATGTATGTACAAATTTTTGTTTGAATATTTGTTTTCAGTTCTTTGGGGTATATACCTAGGAGTGAGATTGCTGGGTCATATGGTGATTCTGTTTACATTTTGAAGAACTATCAAACTCTTTTCCACGGTGGCTGCACCATTAGCATTCCTACCAATAGTGCATAAGGGTCCCAGTTTCTCGTATCCTTGTTTACACTTTTTACTTTCCACTTTTTGTTGTTGTTGTTGTTGTCTGGTTTCAGTTATTTGCTTGTTTTTTTTATGACCATTCTACTGGGTGTGAAGTAGTATCTCACAGTTCTGATTTCTATTTTCCTAATGACTAATGACATTGAGCGTCTTTTCATGTGCTTGTTGGCCATTTGTATATCTTTTTTTGGAGATATGGCTATTCAAGTCCTTTGCCCATTTTTAACTGGGTGGTTTGGCCTTTTCGTTGTTGAGTTGTAAATGTTCTTTTTATATTCTGGATACTACATTCTTATCAGATAAATGATTTACAAATATTTTCTTCCCTTCCTTTAGTCATCTTCTCACTTTCCTGATAGTGTCCTTTTATGCACAAAGCCTACCTCCCAGTTTTTCTGCTCAGATAAAAGAATTTTGTTTCAGATCTTTAAGTGCTTGGGTGGCCACCCACAGTTACTGATAAACTAGAGTGCTGCTTTGTGACTGGGACTTGCCTTGGGGGCATGGCCTAGAGAAAAAACAAACAAACAAGCAAAAACCCACAAAAATAGAGATTTTCTTTATACTCTCTGTCCTACAGTGACCTATTCTAGATCCTCTGGCTGAAAAGAGAAGGTTCTCTTGGAGTTTTTTCTGTCCGCATCCACTGCATAGTTCTAGAATTTGGGTTTCACTTGAGTTTAAACTGGGAGATATGGAGGGGAAAAAAATCTGGAAATTTATTGCCAAAACAGTCATTTTTTCTAGTTTTGATTTCTCTCCCCAATCTACCTGTTATTATCTACTTTTCAGAATCCATGCATAGTTGCTTTATGTATTCTGTGCAGAAATTTTAGTTGTAATTAGTGAGCAAGATATGGTGGGGTCTGCTTACTTACCTAGATGGAACTGGAAGCACTTTGTTTTTGGAATCAGGACAGTCATGGCAAAAAGCAGAGTGCAGTGGTTGAGCAAATGACTTTGGAAACAGAATGTGCTGGAATCTTGCTTGGGACATGGCTACTCTCTGGTCCCTAATTTTCCAACTATAAAATGATGCTACAATTTGTTCGGTAAGTATTTATTGAATGTCTGCTATGTGCTACTGATTATCAGTATTGGAGGTGAAATTATCTTAAGAAATCTAGCCCAGTCTCCAATTTTACAGAAGAGGAACCTAAGCCCCTCAGAGGGAAAGGGACTTGGGCTAAGTCAACAGCTAGAAAACACACAGTCCTGAAACCCAGTCCATCTGATTCCCAGTTTAGAGACCTGTACACTTTGTCAACAGTCATTTATCTCTTTGATTAATTGAGAGAGTTCAGGTTGGATTGTCTGGGGTCCACGTAATGCCCCGACATTATCCTGAGGGCCCGGTGAATGAAAGAAGAATGTTTTGCCTAAAGGCATTTGTATTCAATCTTCTAGAAGAAGGTGTGTCCAAAAAAAAATGCATCTGATGGACAGATCTGCCTGCCCTAGAGTGTTGAGACCTTTGGTCTGGATGACCTGAGAGGCCCTTGCAGCTCTGAATAGTCCAGGGCTCATCTTTTGACTCCAAGTCTTCCTTTTTTTTCTTTCTCCCTTCACCCTCTTTCCCCTTTTTTCCCCCCTTTTTCTTCACCCCATTTTTTCCCTTTTTTCTTTTTCTTTTTTTCTTTAATTGTGGTAAAATATATGTAACACAAATTTTACCATCTTAAACCATTTTTAAGTGTACAGTTAATGATATTAAATACATTCATATTGTTGTGCAAGCATCACCACCATCCATCTCCAGACATCTTTCTGTCTTGTAAAACTGAAACTCGGTACTCATTCCCTCCTCCCTCAGCCTGACAACCACCATTCTAGTTTCTGTCTCTATGAACCTGAATACTCCACTTACCTTATGTAAGTAGAATCATATGGTGTCTGTTGTTTTATGATTGGCTTATTTCACTTAGCATAATGTCCTCAAGGTTTATCCATGTTATAGCATGTGTCAACATTTCCTTCTTATTTAAGGCTGAATAATTTTCCATTGCATGGATGTACCACATTTTGTTTATCCATTTTCTGTTGATGGACACTTGCTTTGCTTCCACCTTTTGGCTATTGTGCATAATACTACAGTGAACTTGAGTGTACAAATATCTCTGTGTCCCTGCCTCTAATTCTTTTGAGTGTATACCCAGAAGTGGCAAGCCTTTCTTCTTTATCTTTCTCCATCCCTCTCCTTACACTGTGACTTTCTGTAGGTTCTGCCCCTGGAAAACAAGATGAAGGATGCCCGCCGCTTCCCAGCCATTTTGTCTTTGGGAATGTCCATCATCATCGCCCTGTACATCAGCATCGGGACTCTGGGCTACCTGCGGTTTGGAGATGACATCAAGGCCAGCATAACCCTTAACCTGCCCAACTGCTGGTACCATGATGGGCTCTTAGGTTTTGGGGATTCAGGGATGGGTGGAAATATGTAGGTCCCTTCTTCATCCCTTCTACAGCTGGGAAGCAAGGTCTAGAGAGCTTCCCACAGGGAAAAGCAAAGTTGTCGTTAGAAGACTCGCCTCCAGATTTTCTGTGCAGGGAGATCCTCCTTCAACAACAGCCTCCCAAGTTGAGTTAGGCCTTGATGTCTTAGTGTGAAGGAGGACATGATTAAGAAGAGAAGACAGAAATGAGAGTCCTTGGTCACCTAAAGAGAGAAGGGAGGGGCACAGGGACAGGGCAGGAGGCAGAGAGCAGTCGGTGGGTGGCAGCACTTCCAATTACATTCATTAAGGCTCATGACCAAGTCTTGCTTGCCACAGCCAGTGGTGCACATCCCAAGTCAGAGTAGCTAGGATGAAAAAGTGTAAAACAAAAATTAATTTGGGAAGACCATTGGAATCTATGAAAATTTAATGTTCTGATATGCTCGATTCATGTAACAGTTAGCTGCCACAGACTTACTTCAACAGTGCCATATTTAAATATACACATGAACTCACATTGTGTCATGCAGCGTTTTCTCTCCTACCAGGGCACATCATTAATTGCAGGATTCCTCTGTCATTTTAAGTGGACAGTCACTTGGAGGCTTAATTTGCCTAAATGGGGCTCTTTTCCCAAGATGATAAATGCATGTACTGCATACCAGTTATATGCAGATGCAGTGTAGACACATGGGGGTGTGGACAGTGCCGATGTGAGTAGACTAGGATCTTGGAGCTTCACTACCTTCACCAGCTCATGATCCAAGTGGGAGTGGGGGACGGACAGATGGTGTACGTACACAAACTACAACACAGACCAGAGGAGGAAGCCCTCCAGAGTGGCGAGCAGGCCTTGGGGACTTCCAAGGAAGAAAAGCACACCAGAATGGGACAACAAGGACAAGATGACAACTCTATCCAAACAAGGACAACTCTGGTACTTCTGGGTCCGAGTCCCAGTTGTACCACCTACTAGCTCATGGTCACGGGTGGTTTACTCAATCTCTCTGAGCCTCGGTGTTCTCACCCATAAAGCAGAGCTGTCATGAGATTAAGTTGGGCCTTGTCTAAAAGCATCTGGTACCTGCTCAGAAGAGGGAAATTTCAAAAAAATTGGTGGCATTGGGAGATAGAAATGAAATAAAGAGGGTGTTCCAGGTAGCGGGACTGGTGTAAGAAACACAGAAATGTGGAAGTTAGCCTTTCTAAGAAATGGCCTAACAACACACACACACACACACATCCCTTTATTAAACATGTGGTAGGTGCATCTACCACATTAGTGAGCTAAAGGAAAATAGTAATATCTCAATAGGTCAAATAAAACCTTTATAGAATTCAACATCCCTTGAAGCCTCACATTACTCTGCCTCTAGCTCAAGGCCTGCAGTAACGCTGTCTCTCCTTTTATTTCCCCACCACCCCCCAACCTCCACACAACCCTATTTATAAACTCTCTCTTCCTCCAAGGGTTCAGGATTCTGCAGTTCTCTCAACCAACTAGAAGCATTTGTTGAGAACCCGTTATGTGCCAAGAGCTTTGTGGGATCCAGAGAATGCCTAAGGACTGACAAAGATCACAAAGGACTGGAGTCTTTTCGGTCCAAGGCTTTTGGTCTTAACCACTTAGAGTCTGTGTCTCCCTGGGCAAGGTATCTGGCCTGAGCCTCTCTTCCTAACATCTAAAATCGAGTATCAAGCGATAGTGGTTTGTGGAGGTGCTCTATATACCCATGCTGAAGACCCTTTTTATTTCATTTAGACATGACCCTTCCAACTGTTTCCATTGAAACTATATGCTTCACTCTATTTTCACTGCATGCTCTAGTGTGACTCCCTCTTGACTCTTAGAAGGTCCCTCTCCATCACTTTTAGCCAGGGGAACAGCAGCCCAAGAGATTGTCCCATGGTCAAAGGTTAATGTTCTGAGGTTACGGGTGTCAGAGCACAGTGGCCTTGGAGAGAGTCACTCTAGTTTGTCTTGCAGGTTGTACCAGTCGGTCAATCTCCTCTACATCCTTGGTGTCCTATGCACCTACTCCCTGCAGTTCTATGTCCCTGCAGAACTCATCGTCCCCTTCGTCCTCTCCAATGTGTCAAAGCGCTGGGAACTGCCTCTGGACCTGTCCATCCGCCTCGCCATGGTCTGCCTGACATGTGAGTGGAGAGCAGAACTCAGTGTTCCTGGTGATCTTTTCCTGAGGGCTGTCAGGAATCAGCTAGATGGTAGAGGATAGTTGTGACTCCAGCATTTACCGAGCACTTACTGTATTTCAGGAGATTTCTAAAGCTTTACAAGTACTGACTCATTTAAGCCTCAGCAACAGCCCCATTCTTACATGTACCTAATTAGGCAGATTTTTTGGTGTCTGGCCTATGGGAGTGACACAGTTTATCGAACAGCAATCATAAAAACTGACAATTAGGGCCGGCCCGGTGGCGCACTGGAGAGTGCGCCGCTTGGGAGCGCGGTGGCGCTCCCGCCGAGGGTTCAGATCCCATGTGGAGACTGGTTCCCGCTTACTGGCTGAGCGCGGTGCGGGCGCAACACCGAGGGTTGGGATCCCATTACCGGTCAGTAAAAAAAGACAAAAAGGAAAAAAAAAAAAATTTGAGGCAACATTAAAAATGTGAGAAAAATTTGGCAAGCTAAGTTCACATTCCCTATCACCAACTATCAGCTGGAGCTCCTTGCCCCCTAGATGGTCCTGAACTTCCTATTGGCTGAGGCCAACCCCTCTCACCCCCTTGTAGCCCTCCCCCGTGACCCTGTCCCCATGATCTGGAGTGCCCCTTTCCTCCAGTATCTTGCCAGAAGCCAAGAATGATAGACATTCCTCCATTGGTGTGAGGTGGCCCACCTGTCCCTAAGGCTCCTTTTGATTGTGATTGCAGAAGTTTATTCTTTCTTAAGGCTGAGTAGTATTCTATTGTGTGTATTTACCACACTTTGTTTATCCATTCATCCATCAATGGACACTTAGGAGATTATTGATTCTCACAGTACTAGACCAGCTCATAGTATTTATTAGACACTGATTTTCTTCATTTGAGGTGATTGATTCTCAATTTGCCTTAGGAGGCAGGGATCCTACCACTCAGAAACTGAGAGAGTCCAGAGCAATCAAGGAATTTGCCCCAAACTATGAAGATACCAATCCCTTAAACTTAAAACTACAGCTTCTTCATACATTTCCTCAATTAGGATTATGAGTAAGTAAATTGAAGTAATAGTAAAGATAACTTTTCTGAGTGCTTTACGTGAATTAACTCATTTCAACTTTAACACGATATGCGGCATGAACTGTAATACCTAAAAGTGGAGGTAGCATCTATCCCCATTTTGCAGATGAGCAAACAAGGTGGAAAGGAGGTAGAGACTTGGCCAAGGTCACAAAAAGAAAAGCCAGGCTCATGCCTTCCAAACCCATTTCTCTCTGTTTCATCACACTCCTCCTCCAAAGGATGCCTGGTCAAGCCTTCTGGGATTTCAGGGACATTTTCCAACAAGTATAAAAAATGTAAAACCCCAGACCTGTAAAACATCCTGCTGAAAAATATAATTTCAAAACCTTTAGCTTTTAGTGTTTCTTTATTAGACATTTTCTGATATGTATGTAAAACTAGAGAGAAGACATTTCTTTAAAGACACACTGTAGATGTTGTCCCAACTGAAGACCCCTTTGTATTATAAATGATCTCACATTCTAATTGTCTGCAAGTGAGAGGTTCTTGTATTCACGTTAATTATTTATTAAAATGTTAGCTCTACAGAGACAGGGTTTTTAAGAATTTTTGTCTGTTTTATACATTGATATATTCCAAACAGCTTGAACAGTTCCCAGCACTGTTATTTAGTTTATGAAGTAAGAGCTTAAGTGTTGTTGAATATGTGGGAATCCAAAATGCACCTCAGTAACATAGATTATGTTAAGCTAAAAACATTTGAACAAACAGCAGCTGCAGAAAAAACCTTTATCTAAACTTCTTTTAGAACAAAAACTAACCAATATAATGGGAATGACTAATTACTTGAACAAACTTTATCTGTAACTGTCATACCCTCCATTTTTTCTTCTGTAGAAGTCCTTCGTCCCCCTCCCTTTCCTCTTATTAAGTTGGTATAAAAACCCTTATCTTTAGCTGTCCTAGAAGGCAATTCATCTGAAGGCTCTGGAGCTCATAAGTAAACTTTGTCTTTTCTCCTGTTCATCTGCCTACTGTCAGTTCAATTCTCAGGCCCCCAACCACTGAACCTAAGTTAGCAGAGGGAATGCTTTTCCTCCCAACAACACAAATGTATATACAAGAGTATTACAAAAAGTTCATGGAAAAATAGACTTAAAAGATAATATGAATCTTTTAATGGACTTTTTGAAATGCCTTCATATTTGAAAAATGATAAGAAGGAGACATGTCAATTTTTAATGTATAACGTCTAGGGAGTGTGACTTAGGGGTACTAGAAGACTTTCAACTCTTACTTTACATAACTGAATTTCTGAGAAACAACTGGCTTATTTTTTAAGAAGAGGATTTTTAAAACAAACTCTTAAAGCTTAGTTAAGTTTGGGATTCTCCATCTGTTCCCTTTCATTTCTCAAAGGCATCTTGGCCATCCTCATCCCCCGCCTGGACCTGGTCCTCTCCCTGGTGGGCTCCATGAGCGGCAGCTCCCTGGCCCTCATCATCCCACCCCTCCTGGAGATCACCACCTACTACTCGGAGGGCATGAGCCCCCTCACCATCGCCAAGGACGCCCTGATCAGCATCCTGGGCTTCGTGGGCTTTGTGGCAGGGACCTATGTGGCCCTCGACGACCTGATGAAGTCGGGAGATGCTCTCAGCTTTTCCAACTCCACCGCTTTTATTCAGTGAGAATGGAACTGCTCCTAACCCACCAGCACCTGACTTTTAACAACATGGATCTCTTTTACATGCATTATTTTTGTGTTGCTATTTTGCCTTTCCTCTGGGCCAAATCGCAGTGAAACAAGCAAGGACTCACCAGCTACAAGTTCTGAATGGTCATTTTTTAAAAGTTTTTAATTCCTTTTTATTTCCGTCTCTAGCTTTCCACTATATTGAGAGCACTTACTGAGAGCTCTGGGTTCTATACAACTTTTTGGTAATTCACATGGTGAATTTCACACCTTGTGTGGAGTTATGCAAGAAGAAGCCACCAGGGGTCCCCAAATGGCAGAAGGAGGTGCCTCCAGCTAAAGTTGACCATGCTTTGGTAGACAAAAGGTGTTGCCTTTTCCAGAACTGTTCAAAGCACAGACAAGGAGTAAGAACATAATACGTAAGCCAGCAAGGTGTTCACAGCCATGATGACTGATGTGAGCTGCAACTCTGATAGAAAGGAGCTATCCATATTTAAGTCAAGAGCAATAAACTTTTTAAACCACTGGATAAAATGTTGGCCCAGCTCAAAGATCCCAACAGTGAACAGGAGACATGGAAGTAGATGTGCTAGTGGAGACAGGGAAGGTTGAAGGGGGGTGAACATGGAGATTATTTGAATAGACTTTACCTCTTAATTCTTGCAACAAACTTGCTTGATTACCTACTCTGTGTCAAGCATAGTGTAGGTTCTTATAGTAGATTGCAAAAATGGCCATAAATTTGTCTTGAGAATGTGACATTGCAGCTCCTCCTGTGAAGTCGATTTCTCCCCCCCGCCCCCCGAATCTAGTCTTGACCTTGTAACTTGCTTTGGCCAATGGGACATTAGTAAATGTGATATAAGCAGAGGATTGGTGATGGCTTGTGCATCAGGACTTGCATCTCTTGCTGCTCTGTGGAGCTGCAACCATCAACTGAAGAAGCCTGAGCTAGCCAACTGGAGGATGAAGAGGAGCATAAATGAACCATCCCAGTTGAGCCCTGTCCCCAAATCAACCAGCCTGCCACATTCCAGACACATGAGTGAAGCCATCCTAGACTATATCCAGCCCCAGTCAAACTGATCCAGACCATAAGAATTGTGCAGATGATCCACAGAATTGTAAGAAACAATAAATGTTTGTGGTTTTAATCCATAAGGTGTGGATTCACAAAAGTTAACTGATACATCACTCTAAAGGGGTTACCCTGATGAAGAGAAAAGAACCCCTGCTCTCAAGCAGCCAGTCTACTGTCTGTTGAGGAAGAGTAACAGGTAACCAACAAAGTAAATGCCACCATAGGTCCTTATAAGGCAGGGGACTCTGACCTCTGTGGGGTATCAAGGAGGACTTTCCACAGGTGGTAATGAGCTGGCTTTTGAGTAGAACTCGGTTCTCTCAACACTGAGCCTGTCCCTCCTTCCACTCTGTCTTGCTGCCTTGACAATCCAGTGCCAGTTCTTGTGTCTGACCTTGGCTGGCAGCCAGGAGCCAGCCAACCGGAGACACCACCTCTAACTTCCTGGTGGTGACCACACTATCCCTGCCCCTAAAAATTACTAAAACTGATAATTGTACCTAGATAACTGAGTAGATGTTGAAGGCAGGTCTATAGTCCCAGTAGGTAAGGTAGAGGGGAGTTTTTCATCATATTCTCTGTGGTTTATGGGAGTGATCCATACCTGTTTCAACTTCAATATTAAAAGAACATTTGCCCTTTCCTGCTTATTTTCATCCATCATCTTCCCTGCTCAGCACTTCCCCCAATTCCCAAGTCCCGGTTTGCTCTTTTTGTGTGTTACTTTCTACCTGCTGAGCTTCCAGAAGGTACTTTATGAGCACAAGTCACACTCAGATGGGAGAAGGGCTGGCCATCAACACCCACATCCCATAGTCTAGACGTCCAGGAGATGTTACGCTCACAGCCTGTGCACTGGTCCACAATACATTTTGCCAAAGGGCAGGTCATCATTTCCACTCCAAGCTCTACTGATTGGTTCAGAGCAACATGGTCCTCCTCTCTTGGAACATTCCTCCCCTGCCTTGCTCCATTCTCACCCATCCATCCTTGCTAAGTTTAAAGTTGTTTTTTTCACTACTGAAAAGAAAAAAAAGTTCATACTCATTCTTCAAGGACAAGCCCCTACTATATGAGGTGACTGGGTTAGTACTACCATTTAGACCAATCTTGCTAAATTTAAATTTGAAAAAATAAGTAAATTTAGCAACATTGATGTAACCTCTAAAAGCAGTCTGGGAGACTCATTAGTGATTGTCAGCAACACTGAAGACCACTAACTCTTAGCATTGTGTTTGACTGGTGGTAATATTACCTTTTTCCCCATTCAATTTACTGTTTCTTTAAGTTTTGGAGCTTGCTGTTGAGTCAAGGATCATAGAGAATACTTCCTGCCCTTCCTCACTGAGCACTTATTAAATGTTTTGCATAGGATTATCTCATTTAATCCTTACAATTACCGTGAGGTGTCTACTGCCGTCATCCCCATTTTCAGATAAGAAAATAGGCTCAAAGATATTAAATAACTTTCTGAAGTTCAATCATGTAGTGTCAGATGGATCCAGGACTCAGACATTTGTGCATCAAACTCCTCCCTGCACCACAGGGCTTTGAACAGCAGTGGTCGAAGTGTAAAAAAAAAAAAAAAAATGTGGCCAGCAGATCACAAATTTTAAAAATTTGAAACCCAACAACCTCTCTTTACAGATAAGAAAGCAACTAAAAAATGAGGAGAGTGTTTCTGGAGGCCGTACGGTGAATCTGGAGCAAAGCAGGGTGCCCTTGCCACCCTATAAAACTGCCTGATGCTATTTTAACTGTTCTAGGGCCCAGAGAGAAAAGAAAGTCTTCCCTACTTTTTATACAAAGAGATTCTGATTCTGATACCAAAATCTGACACAGCACACACAAAAACTATGACCAAATACAAATACAGATAATGCATCTTAAAACAATATCAGGGCTTCCTGGTTAGATCAGTGATTAGAGAGCGGCCTTATAACACCAAGGTCCTGTACTGGCCAGCTGCAAAAAAATAAAATAAAATAAACTACATTAAAACAATAGCAAATAGAATCTAACAGCATATTAAAAGAACAGTACACCATGAAGCTTTTCCTATGAATGCAAAAATGATTCAACATTAACAAACCCATCACCATGCATAATATTTAATAACAGAGAAGAGACACTGGTCATTGACAGATTCTGAGAAAAAGCCTTCATAAAATGTCATGACGAAGTCCAAAGTTTCAAAGAAAACTCTTAGCATTATAAAAACACAAGAAACCTTCCGTAACATGGTCTGAGGAGGAGGAAGGTGATCTCAGAGTTAGCATTGCAATTAAGAGTGAAAAACGAAAAGCAGTTTCAGCAAAATGTGAAGTTAGAAAAGGATGTTTGATATCACTGTCATTATTTTAAAAAATTAATATGAGGCATAAAGTTTGGAAAGAAAGAGGAAATAATATTTGCAGTATGATTACCTGGAAAGCTCAAGAGAATCAACTGCTTGGTATTAGGAAGAAAAGGAATCAAGTGAAGTAGGCAGTAATGAAACAAAATCTGCAAAATCATTCTCTTTCCTACATGCTAATCATCATCAGAAAATAAAGTTGGGGCGGAAAACCTATACATAGTAGCAACAGAAAACAAAAGCACCTAGAAACAAATTCCAAAATGAGCTATATTTTTGTGAAGGAAATTAAACTCTGAGGCATAAATCAAAACTTGCATAAACGTAGAGTCATAATGTACTTCAGATGGGAAAACTCAGTATTGGAAATATGGTTGTTTTGTGCAATTTAATCTACGAATTTAACTTAATCTCAACAAGATGCCCAACTAGACTTCCTGGGAGGGAGGGGGAACTTGGCAGATTCTTAAATCCATCTAAGAGAATTAGTGTAGGGGAAAGAGGGAAAATATGAAAAAGAGACTGCCGAGCATGGACCTCCCCATCAGACAGTGAGTGTGCTGACTCGCTGCAGTAATTGAAACAGTTTGGTCCTAGCATTGGGAAAGACTCATCAATAGAAAGGAGAATAGTAAAACAAACCCAAGAACACAGAGAAATTGTGTTACATGATGAAGGGAACTGCAGTGAATTCCTATAATTTCATGCTGCCTCTGTATCCGTTTTGAACATAAGTTGGACTTTCTCATACTAAGGAAGGGCTTAGCCACCCTTGACACAGCTTTCAGTTTTCCACCTTCTGGTTTCTCAAGGTGATCAAAATAGACGTTTGTCCTATGTAACCACCTCCTGGTGACGACCTCCCTGTGGGACAGCTAGATACAATCTATGTGACTCTCCCCACTGACCCCCGCATCCTGCATGGGCTGTGCAGATATGCCACAGTGACCACCTGAAAGGGAAAAACACACTTTTTCCTTTGCTTTCACATCATGAATAACACAGATTTCTGTGACCAAATATGTGGGGACTTCTCCACACAAACCAAGCAATTCTGCAGCAGACACCAGCTGGGTGCCCTCCATTTTAGTTCTAACACTATCTACCAGGAGATAGCATCAGATCCCACAGATTCAGGGCTTGGTCCTCAAGACTGTCCCTCACTTCAGATGTCAGTGGCAAGCTATAGGCTGCTTTACCTGTGCTTCTGACCAACCAGCTATACATCAGGGTTCCCACAACACACTTCCTTGGGTTTGATTGATTTGCTGAGCAGCTCACAGAACTCAGGGAAACACTTGCTTAATGTTTATTAGTTTATTATAAAGGCACGGAGCTTCCATGTCCCCACTGTGTGCACTGCCCTCCAGGAACCTCCACGTGTTCCACTATCTGGAAGATCTTCAAACCCTGTGCTCTTGGGTTTTTATGGAAGCTTCATTACACAGGCATGACTGAAACATGAACAGCCATGTAGAAATGTGGTTGAACAAAAAGGGTATGATTTAATACTAATAGACTGAATTTGAACAGCAAGTCCTGTCTGTTCAAATTCTTCTTGGCCTCTCTGAGCAGCAGTCCTTCCTCCTGGGCATGGGCAGGAATCCTTCCGAAATAGGGATTTTAGACCAACAATCAGACAAGGTAAGTCAGAGATTGTGGCCAGCTCCAAGAAAGCCAGGGGAAGATCAGTCCTGCCTTGAGGAGCCAGGAACCATCGACGAAAACGTTTTATATATGTGCGTGGGCGTGTGTATAAAATATACATATAAAATATATATATCACACCCACCTTTCAGTCACAGCATAACCTCCTGGAACTCGTGCCTGCTTGCTTTAAACCCACCAATTACAACTCCCATCGGAAAACCTGTTTGGGTGGATAATGTCCTGGACCTCCATAAAGGCTTTAGTCCCACAGGTCCAATCTCTCTCCCTGTCTCTCTCTCCCTGTCTCTCCCTCTCTCTCTCCCTCTCTCTCTCCTTCTCTCTCTCTCCTCTCTCTCTCTCTCTCTTTCTCTCTCTCTCTCTCTCCCCCTTCCCCCCCCACCGGTTGGTTGAGAGTGCATTACCCTGATGGCTCCCACTTCCTGCCAGCATTGTGGGGCATGCTGCTGTCCTCTCTCTGGGGTCTGTAAGTAATAAAATTGCCTCTGTCCCTTCATGTGCTTTGCTGTGTTGCCTCCTCTGTGTCTCACCTGGCCGACCTAACCCTCCTCCCAGTCAGGGTTCTCCTAGAGAGTGGATATCTCAAATTATGGCCACTCTCCAGAGAGAGACCTCAAGATCAAATTAGAAAAAAAAAAAAAATCATTGGGCCGGCCTGGTGGTGCACTGCTATAGTGCGCCACTTGGGAAGCGCGGTGGCGCTCCCGCTGAGGTTTCGGATCCCACATACAGACCGGTTCCCGCTCACTGGCTGAGCAAGGCGCGGGAGCAACACCGAGGGTTGCAATCCCGTTGCCGGTCCCGGTCCGGTACGGGGGTGACACTGAGGGTTGCGATCTGTCGCCGGACACGGAAAAAGACAAAAAAAAAAAAAAAGAAAAAAAGAAAAAAAGAAAAAAAAAATCACAACCAGTATCTTTCAAATAAAATGAAAAAAGGATAGATTATTCAATAAATAGCACTGGGAACACTAGTCAGCCATTTGGAAAATGGATTAACAATGATGATAACACTAACACTTACTGAAAGCTTAACAGATGCTGAGCACTGTTCTAAATGCTGTACATAAATTAACTCATTCGATCCTTCTGGCAATATTCAGACATTGGTATTACTAATATACCCATTTTATAGATGAAGAAAACAAAGCACAGAAAGGTTAAGTGATTTGGCCAAGCCACACAGCTAGTGAATGGCAGAGCCAGGATTCTATTAAGAATTAAAAATTACATACTTCAAAGAACCAACAGCCACTAAAAAGAAAATAAGACATAACTTAAGAAAATATTTTTAAATCTTGAAGTAGTAAAGGCCTTTTGAAATGAAACCAAAAATCAAAGTGAAAAAGATTGAGAAACGTAACTCTTAAATATATTTAAAATTTTGTATTAAAAAAAAGCATAGACAAAAGTAAATGATGATATTCTACCAGGAATAACTATTTGTAGACTATATGGTCTTCAAATTTGGGCAAATACCCAAATGCAAACACGTATACACACACACACACACACACACACACACACACCCCTCTTAATAACTTCTCTCTCTTTAAAAAAATAAAAATTAAAAAAACAAGCAAAAACATAAGCAGGCAATTTACAAGAGAATAAATAGAAAAGCCCAGATTATGTAATATGTCCATCCTCAGGATCCTGCCCAGCCCTTTCCATCCCCTTCCATTACCTCTCTAACTGCATCTCTGAGGCGACCATGTAATTTGTCATCCAAACCAGGATACTTTTAATCATTATGCCAGGGCAAAACCAGACTTACATCCACTCTCCTCGTCTCCCCTCTCCCTTGTGTGCTCCAGGCCAGCCACGTTTCCTCATTGCCCTTCCCAAAATACCCCCAGCACACTCCTGCCTCAGGACCTTTGCACTTACTGTTCCCTCAGCTTGAAGTTTCTTACCCAAGACATACATGGACACACTCGCTCACCTCATTCAGCCCTTTACCCGAATGTCACTTTCTCAGCGAGGCCCTCTCTGACCACCCAATCTAAAATTGC
Source organism: Galeopterus variegatus (assembly GCF_000696425.1). Lineage (NCBI taxonomy): Eukaryota > Metazoa > Chordata > Mammalia > Dermoptera > Cynocephalidae > Galeopterus > Galeopterus variegatus. Next base: position 345,246 of record NW_007727673.1, read on the forward strand.
ACCCCTCCCACTAGCCAGTACTCCCCACCCTCCTTTCTGCATTATTTTTCACTATAGCACTTATTACCAACTAACATATACCTGACATATTTATTTTGTTTATCATCTGTCTCCACAAGTCCTACCAGATTGTAAATTCCAAGAAAGCAGAGATTATAGTAGGTTTTCTACCCTAATGTACTCCCAGCATGGAGAACAGTTCCTAGCATATATTAGGTGCTTAATAAATATTTTTTTGAACAAATGATTTTTTTTTAACAGTTTACTTGCACTCTATTCCAAATAGGTGGCAGTCCATACGTCCCTCCAGTATAGAAATTCTGAGCAGGTGGCATTTGAATTGCGCCTTACAAGCCACTCCTCACCCCCACCCAGGAAGGGCGGCAGCTGGATTACACTCTGCTGGGCCACACTTGCATCCTGGGGCTTTGCAGCAGCTTATTGGCCAGGCAGCCTCCATTATGAGGTAGCTCTGGTTTCCTCCTTAGCAGAGAAAGCAGAGCACTGAGCCCGGCCCCACATCCAGGCACAGGACCTCCAGTCCAATGGTACCTTCTTCGGCCCAGTCTCACTGTTCACTTTGCCCTAGAGCAGTGAGGGCTGAATCGGCAGAGGCTGAAAGCCCAGGCAAATCCTGGCAGGTGGCTGAGCAATTGTGAGGGGCACTAAGGATCCTCCTGAGGGGAGACTCTCTTAAGTGCCCCCAGAGCCAGGTGAGGCACAATCCACATCAGTTTCCCCTGTCACTGGTGCTTCACTGATTCACACACTTCAGGCTTCAGCCAGTGGCAGGCATCCTCAGGAATTAGGAGCCAGTATCTCAGGATTGCAGTCTTGGTTTCTCTGGAGAAAAACCCATCGGAGGCTTTTTCAAAGCTGTTACAGGCCTTAACCCTGAGCTTCTGCCACCTACCCACCATGTTGAAGACGTCATTGCTTGGAAGGGACTACAGTGAGCTGAACGAGCTGAACTCCTCAGACAACAGGTCTAAGTCACCCTCAGAAAGTAGCAGTAACATTACTCCAGAGAATGTCCATCCTGCTGGGGAAGCCGAACTATCGTAAGTGATTGTGCCACCCTTCCAGACCTTAGGTCAAGTGCTGCTGTTTTTTGCAGCTCTGGACTACATCTTCCTGCTTCTCTCTTCTTAGCACTCTTGTCCCCATTGAACAGGAGATGCATGGATACAAGACAAAAATTTCAGAATCTACAATCCCTGTGGCTCTGGATATTTCCCAGTTTTTGCAAAGTACGCAGATAGAGCAGCTGTATTAGTTCTTTTCTGATGCTTACAATAGAATACCTGAAACTGGTTAATTTATAAAGAAATGCAATTTATTTCTTACAGTTTTGGAGGTTGAGAAGACAAAGACCAGGGAAGACATCTAGTGAGGGCCTTTTTCTTGGTGGTGACTCTCCACAGCAATGCAGGGTATTATATGGGGAATGGCTGAGCTAACCTACTCACTCACTGTCCTTATAAAGCCATCAGATCCATGCCTATTACCACCCATTAAACCATCAATGGATTAATCCATTCCCTAGGGTACAGTTTTCACAATCTAATTACCTTTTAAAGGCTCCACTTTTCAATGACCATAGTAGGATTTCCCACCTTCTTAACACTGTTAAAGTGGGGATTAAGTTTCCAATACACGAACCTTCAGGGACCCGTAGCAGCAGCCATTCGCAACATGAGCTTCTTAATTCCAGGAAAAATTTCCTATGTTATGCTAGCTCCCCTTCTTTTCTTCCCTTTCTTCTGCAGTTTCAGCCTGCTTTCCTTTTCTCTCACATCTATGCTTATTCTCCCTCTCTCTTTTCTGCTCTTTCTCTCTCCTTTCTACAGATCCATCCAGGGAACAAAAGGTCACCTGCTAGCCCCATGTCTAGAGACCTTTACTGCCCCAAACTCAACACATAGAACTTTTTCTCTAGGACTTTATTGCCAATCAGATTTTTATCTAGTAATCAGATCAGATAATAGTCATGGCATAAAGAGATCATAAATGACAATATCCAGTGTTGATAAGAGTGCCAGGAAATGCCCTCTCTCGTGTCCTTTTGGGAAGCATTTAACTGGTACCTTTCTAGATGGCAATGTTGCATGGAGAGCACCGTGAGGGCCAAACCAAAGGTGGCAGTGACAGTGATGATGATGATGATTATGATGCTCATGTCCATAAAGCATGTCACAATTTTAAGATTCATGTCATGATCTTTTTGATTCTTTCACCATCCCTGGACATAGGCAGGACAAGAATTATTCTGCCTTTTTTGGCAGATGAGAAAATAGAGGACCTAAGCAGCTAAGAGTCTTCCCAAAGTAGTAACCAAACGCAGCAGGTTAATGGCAGAGCTAGAACTCAGAATCCAGTGCTCCTACCTCTGGATTCAGTGCTCTCGCACTCTCTTTCCGTGTCAATTTCTTTTGGATTCTGTTCTCACAATCCCGTTCCAATTTACCCTACCAGTCCACATCAGGATTGAAGCTTCCTGGGCAGGAGCTGCCAGCATGGGTGTGAAGACCATTTAGCATCCTGGGACCTAGCACCCTGCCGGGCACATAGTAAGTACAGTCGTCCCTCGGTATCCTTGGGAGGTTGGTTCCAGGACCCCTTGTGGACACCAAAATCCTCAGATGCTCAAGTCCCTGACATAAAATGGTGTAGTATTCGTATATTATCTATGCACATCCTCCCACATACTTCAAATCATCTCTAGATTACTTATAATACCTAATACAATGCCAACACATCACTTCATTCACATGGATTCAACATATATTCAGTACCTGGCAAATTCAAGTTTTGCTTTTTAGAACTTTGTGGAATATTTTTTTTCATTTATTTTGATCTGTAGTTAGTTGAATCCACAGGTGCAGAACCTATAGACACAGAGGGCAGACGGCACTCTGTATGCATAGTAGCAATTGTTACTAAATTATGCAACTTTATTCAATGCATAATAGCATGGATGTACTATATACCAATTCATGGATATTTATTTATTTATTTATTATTTTATTTTATTTTATTTTATTTTTTTGTGTGTGTGTGTGACCGGTAAGGGGATCGTAACCCTTGGCTTGGTGTCGCCTGCACTGCGCTCAGCCAGTGAGCACACCAGCCATCCCTATATAGGATCTGAACCCGCGGTGAGAGAGCCACTGTGCTCCCAGTGCCACACTCTCCTGAGTGAGCCACAGGGTCGGCCCTGGATATTTATATATAGCAATTCATATTCACAATGAATATTGGTTGAGTTAATGAAGGAGTGAATAGAACCAGTAAATTCTCCATACCTTGTAGAAGATACTTTTTTCTAGTTAATGGTTTAATAAATGACCTGGTACCACTAAATACTCTGTAAATTGAGTCAATTATTACTATTTTGTTTCATTATCTATCTAAACGCTGGAAGTAGGTGTCAATAAATATTAGTTGAATGAATAAATCATGAAAGAAATCATTGGATTAATGAACCAATCAACCATTGAATTAATGAACCAACTGGTAGCAGGGAATTATCCAGAATGGTAGTAATTTTTATTTACTTTTTCTTTAGAGCCTAGTGTGTGTTCAATATTTGTTTAGTCAACTGAACTGGCACCAGCTCTGGATCTGATATTCCAGGACAGATCCCTGGAACAGAGAGTTGCCCCAGAGTCCACTTCATCTGGTTTTGTCCCTCTTCCCAACAGGTGCTTCTGGACATGCTGGAAGAAGGCTGAGCTCTGGGCCACCATTCCCTTCCCTTCCACTGACAGTACACTTTTGTCTCCCTACCACAGGATGATGCAAACTTTGATCCACTTGTTGAAATGCAACATCGGCACAGGGCTCCTGGGGCTTCCCCTGGCCATAAAAAATGCCGGCTTATTGGTAAGAGGCACCTACGAGATGGCAACTAGGCTGACCCATTTGGGGGAGGGGGTGATGGGTTCCTAAGGTCTTTGCACTGTTTGTCAAAAGGTGCCCTCTGCAACAGGAAATATGCCTGTCGGCATCAATCCACTGGAGCCAATCTGTAGCCAAACAGCATCCTGTGGGGGGGAATGGACCATTACTCTTAAAGACGTACCACACTCATACAGACTACACTTTACCACACTCCTCCCCACTCCCAAGGATTATGTTCCACTCATTTCACTCATTCACATTCACAGCCTGGTCACTGTAGGCATTTGAGTATGTGACTCCTATTGCAAACCATCTGATGGTATGTGAGAGAGTGGCTTGGACATGAGGGTGATCCCCACTCTCTGCCTGCACCCGCCTGCCTCTGTCTCTGCATATGCTGTTCTCCTTTCTGTCTTTTGAAATTTGCTTCCTCTCTAAAACTTTACTATTTCTTAGGAAAATTAATGCTGCCCACATTTGTGTTTTCCTACCACTTATATCTACCTCACCTGGAATTCCTAAAGTACTTACAAAGATAAGACAATACCCCACCAGACCCTCTAACCATGATTTATTTGAGAAATATTTATTGAGCATTCTTAAGCCCTGAGAGTAGGGAAGTAAACAGGACAGGAAAGTTTCCGCCACATGGAGACTGCATTCCAAGGGAGTCTACTGGTTCTCTTGATCCCACATTTATCTATTCATAGTAGATAATGTTCTCTTGGGGCACGTCTATAAAGGCATGAGTGTCAAGAACAAAGGAGGTGAGAGAGCCTTCCTGATCACTTCTGGATACTGACAAATAGGACACACTAGGGCAGTGATTATCTGGGGGATAATTTTGTGCCTTCCTTCTCTCAAAGACATTTACAATGTCTAGAGACATTTTCCATTGTCACAGCTTAGTGGGGGGTGCTTCTGATACTTGGTGGGTAGAGACCAGGGATGCTGCTAAACATCCTACAATGCGCAGGACAGCTCTTCACAACAAAGAATCATCTGCCCCAAAATGTCAATAGTGCCCCTGCTGATAAACTGTACTAGACAAAGAGAATTAAGTCCTAAGAGGAAGCTTGCTCTTCAAGTACCTCAGAGGAGGTGAGGGCTAAGGGTATAACGTGAACTGAATTTACCTCGAGGGACTCCAGGAGGGTAGAACTCAAGGCAAGTGAGAAAAGGCATGGGCTGTGTGGGGAGGTAGTGAGCTCTCTGTCACTATATGTATTCTAGCAAAGGTTGGGCAGCCACTCTGCAATGATGTTAAGAAGAGCATTCAAACCAGAGCATCTGGGGGCACAAGGACATTCAGGCAGGGTCCCTCATCCCAGAGACAGCTTTATTATGCTAGGACTCCAGCACACAGACCATGGGTGGGCCAGGGTGTGGGAGTGGTCAGGGTGCAGCTCACCGTCCTGCCTCTCCTTTCCCCGCCAGGTGGGTCCCATCAGCCTGCTGGCCATCGGGATCCTCACCGTGCACTGCATGGTCATCCTGTTGAACTGTGCTCATCACCTCAGTCAAAGGTGAGGGTACCTCTCCTCTCTCACCCCAGCACTGGGCCCATCTGAGGGTGTGTTGTGTTTCCTTTGACCACTGACCCACTTAACTCGACCACTTCTCCAGGCCACTGCCCCTGCCACTCTGGAGTCTACAGAGGCAGTGGAAGGGGTAAGAAAGAATCCTAACTGGGGACTCCAGGTGCAGACCCAACTCTGCTCTGGATGACTTTGTCAAGTTCCTATACCACTCTCAGCCTAAATCTCCTTACCTGGAAGCCTCAAAAGTGATGAAAAATGCAAAAGCGCCTACTGACTACCATGTACATGCAAGATACTTAGAGATGTCCTTCTCTTCCTTTTAGTCTCCCCACTCCAACCTCTCCCCACCCCAATACACACACCTTTTAGGGCAATTTAGTAAAAGTAAAAAACATAGTTATCCATGAAATGAATACTTTACAATGACTTCAGTCATTAACAAAGCATACATGAAATACTCAGCGATTGTGTGTTTGAAACTCTAACGCAAAAACTATTTCAGAAAGAAAAGAAAGATGCACTGAAAACAAATAATGCTGAGATGCACAGCGCTCAGCTGCTCCCAACGCATGCAAATCAAAATAGGTCCTTGGAGATGTAAAGAAAGACCTCATAAGTCAAAGTAGGGATATTAAATGAAATTCATAAAGCCCAACTATCTCAACCCAAATAGGTGTATCTGGAATATATATCAGTCACACCTAATTCACACAGCCCTTTCTGCTCACAAAGCACTTAAGAGCATTTACTCGATCAGTGGTTAAACTTATTGAGTAATTACATCATGCCAGGTTACCCTGCCGAGAGCTTTGCGAGCCTTCTTTACTACTTACAGCAAATCTCTATGGTAGGTGCTATTTTTATTCCCATTTTGCAGATAAGTAAACTAAGGCTTAAATGCCTTGCCCAAGGTCATGCAGCTAGGAAGTAGCAGAGCAGGTATTCAAAGACCTGTCTTACCTCACCCTTAACTGTTTTGCAAACCTTCTCTTCCCTCAAGCTGGCTTGGATCACTATATCACCAGGTAGGCTTCTGACATCTGGCCATTCTGACAGCCTTCCCCTGATTTTTTTCTGATGACTTCTCTTTCATTTTTCTCTAATGCAAAGGTTTCAGAATGTTGACCCAAGAGCTGACTATGGGCTTCAGATATGTTTTGGGTGACTTCCACAGTTTTTTGTTGTTGTTTTTTCCCAACATTTAAAAACCTGACATTTTTACATTTAAAAAAATAAAACTGCCTTCTTATCAGTTAGACAATGTGGCACTTCTGGGCCTTCATTCCTTTGTTGTTCTTCTGAACTGAGTCCTGATCAACCCCTTTTCTCTGACTTGCCACTGTCTACAGTAGGCCTTATCCTGTCATACCCAGCCCCTGCCACTCCCCCATTACTAATACCTGTCTGATCCCCATAGCTTCTGAATTTACAACCCTCAGACTAACATATTTGCCAGTCCCATGCACGTGACCTCATTTATAGTACAAATGCCAATCATAGTGAGCAATAATAAAAATAGAAGGATCGTGCCATATTCCCAACGCACCTCCATATCCATCTCTTGCTCTCTCCTCCCCAGAACCTAGACCGCATGTCAACAAAACTGAGACCCAGAAATCTAAAGAGACTTAAAAATAGAAGGATCGTGCCATATTCCCAACGCACCTCCATATCCATCTCTTGCTGTCTCCTCCCCAGAACCTAGACCGCATGTCAACAAAACTGAGACCCAGAAATCTAAAGAGACTTGGTCAAGATCACTGGCTATCAGAGGGGCATGTTGGGATTTAAACCTTGGTTTCCTAGCATGTCTGGGGCCATTTCTCTCTCCCAGATGCTCCCCTCAGTCCTACAATTAACACTGTGCATCTGGGATTTTGGCAACCTGCTGCTGCTCCCTCTTGATCCTGCAAAAGACGAGGACAGTCCTACAGCAGGGCCTGCCCCACTCTTAGAAAGGGATCCCTAGAAAAAGTACAAGGGAACAGGAATAGGCTGGAATGTGGGTGTTACATCCTATAGGGGTGCTAGGCAGTATCCTACAGATCACCATTGCATGGGATCTAGTCCAAGACAGGCCCTTGTCAATGGGAAGAAAGGAACGTAAATCCAGAAAAGACAAATCACCCCCTTAGCCACACCAGTACCGCTTCTCTCCCACCTTCTCCTCCCCCAACCATATCCCTTCTTTTCTGCTTTACAGACCTAAATCAATGCATAGCTACTGTTCATTCAAAAAGAACAAATTCAATGATATCCACTTAAACATTTGTGCTTTAAAGGACAACTGCAAAAAAAGAAAAAAAAAAAAAGCAAACTCCTGAAAGTTTTTAAAGCATACAGTATACCATTGCTAGAAAATTAACAGAACATGTGATGCTAACACACAAATATACTTGTATAATAATTGCTCACTTCAGGAGTAAATAGTACCTTTAAGAAAAGTATTTTAAGTTACAAATCGTTTGTCCTTTCCCCTTAGACTGCAAAAGACTTTTGTGAACTATGGAGAGGCCACGATGTACAGCCTTGAAACCTGCCCGAACACCTGGCTGAGGACACATTCCGTGTGGGGAAGGTAGTAGCCACAGACGTAGTGGTACAGTAACAACAACAATAATCCTCACCTGTTCTTCCTTTATTTCTAGTTACACACATTTTAAATGAACATGTTTTTATTGTAAAGTGTCAAACAATATAGAGAATTCCCCCAATAGTCCCATCACCCACTTTACTCTACCTGAGATAATCATTGATACCTAATTAATAAATATTCCTCTAGATTTTTTTTCTCTCTACAGGTGCATCAGTATGTGTGTGAATAGCAATATCTAATTTGTCTTATATTTTCTTGTACATTACTTAGAATAATTTTTGGATATTTGCTTTTTATCTAACAATATGTCTAGTTTTTCTTCACCTTGGTGCATATAGATCTACCTCATTTTTTTAAAAACTCACGAGGTTCCCCAGTGTGGATGTATATCACAGTTTTATTGGACCATTCCCCTAATAGTGAACATTTAGGTTGTTCTCTTGCTTGATAAAAAGTTAATGGTATACAAAGTGGTTTTCTATGTCTTAGCTCCTCTGATCATCTCAACAACCTTGTGAGGCAGGCAGGGTGGGTTTTTATTGTCCTGGAAGTATGAGGTGATCAAGGCTCATAAAGATAAAATAATATATCCAAAGCATAGACATCACATGTCTCTCACTGCAGCCTCCCCAGCAAAGTCCCTCGGGAGGTAGTGAGTCAATATTGTGACTGCTGAGATGCCTTCTGCCACTCTTTTTTGGGAATTCTCAGTAGGTCATTGATCTCCTGATCAGGAGTCACTCCAGTTATCAGGAAGGTGAGATCACGTGGCAGTAATAATGGATGCCTTACGATTGTGCATCCATTCTCTCCAAGGCTTATCAATTTTTGATGACACCCTGAGTAAATATTTAGGGCAAGAAGGGCCCTTACATATCACCATATTCACGCCTGTTCAAATAAAGAGAATGAAGCTCAGAGAGGGCAATAAAGTTGCTCAGGATCACACAGGAGTTTAGTGGCAGAGCAAGAACTGGAACTCAGAACATCTAGCTCCCATCCGCTACACTGTACCATTTCTCAGGAGGACCAGTGACTGAAAAAGAGTTGGAAACATTTAGAAAAATATTTTATTTAAGCCAATGATTTGTAACTTGTAGTGCACTGAGATACCTGGGGAGCTTTATTAAAAACCACCCATTCATCAAGCGTTGGGATCCCCATACCGGCTAGCCACCAAAAACAACAACAATAAAAACTGCCCATTTCATGTAGGCAACAGTCATTAATGGAGGCTCAAGCCATTAGGTGAAAGGTGATTGGGAAACTTTTCAAAGGAAGTTTGATGCCACCTGACCCCATGTACTAATCTTAGCATCTTAGCACTGCATGTTTAGACATTGGACAGCCATATATGGTGTGTCTCATGTTAATAACTTTAGATAAATTAAATTTAACAGAGTTTAATTTGAACAAAGAACAATTCATCAATCAGGCAGCCCCCAGAATCAGAACAGATTCTGAACACTCCACCATTGCCACGTAAAATTTATAGACAGAAAAGGGAAGTCAGATACAGAAAACAAGTGAGGTACAGAACAGTCGGATGCCTGTGATGGGCTGAGACTCTGCTACTTGTTACAGGAGTAGGTTGCCGTCTGCCAGCACATCAAGTTAGGTTACAAGAGTAGGTTAGTCTGTTTACACATCAATTTGGGTTACAGTTCACTATGTCTGAAGAACGCTTTAGGCCAAACTTAACTTAATTCTCACAATGGGATACAGTAGGGAGTACAGAGCACTGCCTCTGAAATATTCTTGCCAGAAAAATTGATGAGGAATCTCCATTTGATTAAACCACTAGATCTAATGTCACTTTACAGGAAACACAAGGGATAGAGGAACAAGATCAATGATGTCACGAGGAAGTCATCAGCCAGACCCAGAAAATACGATATACTACAAGACAAATGATCTGGTATCCTCAAGAACAAACAAAAAATAAAAAAACTTGCAAGAGAAAACAACAGGGCAAAGGGAATACAGCACTTTAAAAAACTTGAGACTTGATTAAAAAATGCAATGTGTAAACTTGTTTGGAAATCAACATAAGATAGATATTTTTGAGATAATCAGAGGAATCTGAATATGGACTAAATATTAGATGATATGAAGAAATTATTGTTAATTTTGTAAGTGATGATAATGATATGATGGTTATGCTTTTTAAACCCTTCTCTATTAGAGCTGCATACTGAATTATTTACAGGTAAAATGACTTGAGGTCTCTGGTTTGCTACAAATACTTTGACAAATTAGGTATGTGTGTGGTGGGGATGAAGGAATAGAAGAGGATTGTCAAAAATTAATACTTGTTGAAGCCTCATGGTACATGAAGATTTATTAAATTGCTCTCATTGCTTTTGTATATGTTTGAAAATCTCCATAATAAAGAAAATATATAATTCTTAAGGCAAAAATTAATACTTGTTGAAGCCTCATGGTACATGAAGATTTATTAAATTACTCTCATTGCTTTTGTATATGTTTGAAAATCTCCATAATAAAGAAAATATATAATTCTTAAGTCTCACATGACAACACAAAGATTCTAACACAACAGGCTGATTGGAGAGCCAGGAATCTATATTTTTAACATGTGCCTCAACCAACAAATTGGTTGCTGCTAAACCCAGTTTTGAAGAACACTTATATAAACATTAGAATCTAAGTAGAGGAATATATTTTTGTTCCTTTAAAAAAATGCATCTCCAAATTTGGGTCAATTTAAGAATCCAAAAAAATCATGACAATAATAGAGTATAATATTTTAAATTAAAAAATAGTTTGACTCTATTGTGATACAAAAAAAAAGAGGAGGGAAGAATATATCTCTCTTAAATGCCAGCTAATAAATTCAGAAGAAATGATAGATAGAATTAGAAAACCACCACCTTGCAAGGACTGATGAAATAATTGATTCAGGCAAGAATCATTAATAAATGTTAAAACCATTGGTGTAAGGGGAATAGGATATTTATGCCATCTCAACATTCTACCCCCCAGATTACAAAGGGAAAACATACATTTACAATGGAGAGATCACAGTCGTCAACACACTAGAACAACAGGCCGCCCTGTGCCTTCCAATGTGATGAAATAAAGGCACAAAATATCACCTCCGTAGTATTCTTGCCAAACGTGCTGACTTGAGTCTAACCATGAGGAAGCAGTCACACAAGTCCACAATGTGGGGCACTCTATAACACAATTGACCTGGACTCTCTGGAAAAAGCCAACAACATGAAAAATAAAAAAAGGTGGATATATATAGGGTAGTTCTATGTGAACAAAAGACAGAAGAAACAGAGCCAAATGCAACATACAAGTCATGATTAAATCCTGAATCAAAAAATTCAAAATTATTAGCTACAAAACATATTTTGGAGAGAATTGAAGTATTTAAAATATGGACTATATGAGAGTACTTTAAAAAGTTCATGGAAAGGGCCGGCCCGGTGGCGCACTTGGTAGAGTGCAGCGCGGCGGCGCTCCCGCCAAGGGTTCGGATCCCATATAGAGACCGTCCGCTCACTGGCTGAGCGTGGTGCGGGTGCGACACCGAGGGTTGCAATCCCGTTGCCGGTTGCGGTACGGGCGTGACACCGAGGGTTGCAATCCCATTACCAGTCACGAAAAAAAAGATAAAAAGGAAAAAAAAAAAAAAAGTTCATGGAAAAATAGAATTAAAAGATAATCTTTTAATAAATTTTCCATGAAATTTTGGAAGACTACTGGTTAATTTGGGGATATTGAAGTTGATTTTCCGTCTATCATAGTCTTAAGAGAGGTATGCTGAGGTATCTGGAGTTAAAGTATTATGATATTTGCAATTGACTTTCAAATGATTCCAGGAAAAAATGCGTGTGTGTGTATGCATGGATGAATACATACATACATACGCACATACATAATGTTATCTGGGGTAAAAAAAAATTAACAATATATTTAGTTAAAGTGATATGGATGTTAATTATACTATTCTTTCAACTTTTTCTGTGGGCTTGGAAATTTTCAAAAAATAAGAAAAATGTGGGGGAAATTTTTTTAAATCAGTGTTGACAGAAATAATTGTTTCAAAAAATAAGCGCATTCTTACAAAATGATTTTAATGTTAGTTTTCTGCCTCTGTCTACTTCTTTTTTTTCTTCCCAGGTACATAGTCAGTTTCCTATTAATCATCACCCAGCTGGGCTTCTGCAGTGTTTATTTCATGTTTATGGCAGACAATTTACAACAGGTAAAGAGGCCCCTTCTGGGCAGAGTGAGAAACGCAGACCTCCTGATGCTAGGGCTACATTAGCAAAAGTATAGTGTTCAAGTCATGGGAGGAGACGGCTTTATTTCTACTCCCTTGATCAGACCACACTTGGGAGTTCTCTCCATCCTGGGAACCACAAGTTAAAGGATCATAGAGAAGCCAAAGCAACTTCTGAAAACTGTAACCAAGACAAACAGAAAGGGTTGTAATCATGTCCAATCAGAAATAATTGAGAATTTTTAGCCTGGAAAGCATTGGTGAAATTTACTTTACGTATCTCAAGGTTGTCATGTAGAAAATGCCTAACTAAATACAGCCATCCTGCAGTATCTGTGGGGATTGGTTCCAGGATCCCTGTGAATGCCAAAATCCAGGAAGCTCAAGTCCCTGATACACAGTGGCATAGTATTTGCAGGTAACCCATGCACATCCTCCTGTATACTTTCAGTTGTCTCTAGATTACTTCTAATACCTAGCACAACATAAATGCTATGTAAATAGTTGTTATACTGAATTGCTTAGAGAATAACAACAAGATCAAAGTCTGTACATGTTCAGTAGAGATGCAATTTTTTTCTAATATTTTCATTCCAAGGTTGGTTGAATCCGAGGTGCAGAATCTGCAGATTCAAAAGGGGCCAACTATGTAAGGCAAACAAGCTGCAGCCTTTCTATTGCTGCATTGCTAATAAACAACACACATCAATCATAGCGTTCTTTCTTGGCTTTGTGGAATAGAGGGAGCATACTTGTTTTCCTGCACCCAAACATCCAGAAAGAACTATGGCAAGTATTGTAGATGGATTATTCAAACAGATGGGTTTTGCCCAGTATGCAGAGCTTTCCAACATTTAGGGCTACCTAAAGTTGAAGAGGATATTCTTATGCAATGAATTCCCTTTCTCTGGATGTACAAAAGAAAGCAACCCATTTAATGAGGGAAGAAGAGGTTAGGCTAGATGAAAAAAGGTCCCTTCGGCAGTGAGATTTAATGATTCTAAGGGTTTCTGGTTGTCACAATCATGGGCACTACAGTTAAGGTTGCCAGATTTGGCAAAGAAAAATTTATGACACCCAGTTAAATTGTAATTTTAGATAAATAGTGAATAATATTCTTTTTAACTATGAATATGCTCTATGCAGTATTTGGGACATATTTATACAGCAAAGTTATCTATTAATGATCTGAAATTCAAATTTAGCTGGGTATCCTGTGTTTTATCAGGAACCCTAACTACACTGCCTTTCACTATGCTATCAGATAGTGGAAGAAGCCCATGTGACCTCCAGCACGTGCCAATCCAGGAAGATCCTGGTGCTGACCCCTAACCTGGACATTCGTTTCTACATGCTGACAATCCTGCCCTTCCTGATACTGTTGGTGTTTATCCAGAACCTCAAGGTGCTGTCCTTCTTCTCAACATTGGCCAACATCACCACCCTGGGGAGCACGGTTCTGATCTTTCACTATATCTTGCAGGTCTGTGCCTGAAACCACAGCAGAAGGGGGTAGGGTCCAGGGCCTCTGAGACACCCAGAGAGGGTTATTATCACGATGGGCAGGTGAAGGTGAGGAAAGTGATCCCCAGCTCTGAGCAGCCGATGCCAAGGTGACATCTAGGAGCACTACTATTTTTGAAGTACTACCTTTTCCTCCAGTTTACAGACAAGGAAATTGATAAACAGAACGTAATTTTTCCGATTCCATTATTATAATTTCATTTCTTTGAGTCTGAAATTCTTTGGAGTTGTATTAGTTTCCTATCACTGCTTTAACAAATTACCACAAATCTAGTAGCTTCAAACAACACAAATTTATTTTACAGTTCTGGAGGTCTGACTGGACTAAAATCAAGGTGTCAGCAGGGCTGCATTCTTTTCTGGAGGCTTTAGGGGAGAATCTATTTTCTTGCTTTTTCCAGCTTCTAGAGGCTGCTGGCATTCCTTGGCCCATTGCCCCTTCCATCTTCAAAACCAGCAACATCAGGCCGTGTCTTTCTCATGCTGCCATCCCTCTGGTCTTCTCTTCTGATTCCCTCTTCCACTTTTAAGGACCCTTGTCCCACCCAGATAATCCAGGATAACCTCCTTATTTTAAGGTCAGCTGATTAGCAACCTTAATTCCATTTGAAAACTTAATTCTCCCTTGCCATGTAACATAACATATTCACAGGTTCTGGAGTTTAGGATGTGACATCTCTACCCACCACAGAAATCTATTAAAATCAACATTCCCCCTAGATTCATGAGAGCTGCTGTACCAGCTAGTAGAGCGCACAGCCCTGAGAGAACTGATGCGAAAGAGGCATTAGAGGACTGGGAAACAGGAAAGCTCAATTCTTATCTGGGCTGTGCCACTAACTTGCAGAGTGGCCTTGGGCAATTCCCTTCTCCTCCCTGTGTCCCACTTTCTCCGCATGTAAAGATGTGGAAACAACCCAAGTGTCCATCAACTGATGAATGAACAAACAAAATGTAGTACATAAGTACAATGGAATATTACTGAGCCTTAAAAGGGAATGATATCCTGATACATGCTACAACGTGGATGAACCTTGAAAACATTAAGCCTAGTGAAGTAAGACACAAAAGGACAAATATTATATGATTTCACTTCTGTGAGGTACCTAGAATAGTTACATTCATAGTGACAGAAGGCAGAGTAGGGATTACCAGGAGGCTAGATAATGGGGAGTTATTATTTAATAGATACAGAGTTTCAGTTTGGGATGATGAAAAAGGTCGCAAGATGGGCAGTGGTGACTTAACAATGTGCATGCACTTAATGCCACTGAAGTGTACATTAAAAATGGTTAAAACGGTAAATTCAATGTTATATGTGTTTGATCACAAAATAAATAAGTTTTTTAAAAGATGAGAAGGCTGACTGAGCTCTAGATATTTTACAGGTTCTCTTAGCACTGTCCCCATTAAAGTCAGGTATAACCCAGTTTTCTACCAGGCAAAGACTTGGGATGGCTTTTCCACCACGGCAAAGCCAAACCCTTCTTTTACTTTCTTTCAGGGAATCCCGTTTCCCAGCAACCTACCCTTGATGGCAAACTGGAAGACCTTCTTGCTGTTCTTTGGTACGGCCATCTTCACATTCGAAGGCATCGGTATGGTAAGATTGACGAGGTTTGAGTGAATGGGCCCTAGTGCCAGTCGCAGTTCCAGATGTCTAAATAAATACTATTTATCAAAAGCACAGAGTATGATCTTCTCCTGATGAGAAGTCAGCTCCCACATGCAGAGTGTCTACTGCTCCACACACCACACTGAGCCTTGAAGACTGAGAGAGAATTTACTAATCAGCCAAGATGGAGTAGGTCATTCCTGGCAATAGAAAATATGACAGAAAACGTAGCCTTGTGGGAAGGTCCCTTCTTGAGTCTGGGCCCAGTGGAGAAGGGCGTCTGTGCTTGTGGAAAAACCTTGCTCTTTCACAATGTGCCACATCTCTTTTTACCTTTTCTCCCCAAAACCCTTTTCACCTCCAGGTTCTGCCTCTCAAAAACCAGATGAAGAATCCACAGCACTTTACCTCTGTTCTGTACTTGGGGATGTCCCTTGTCATCATCCTCTATATCTGCTTGGGGACACTGGGCTACATGAAGTTTGGGTCAGACACCCAGGTCAGCATCACCCTCAACTTGCCCAATTGCTGGTATGTCCATGTCTGCCGCAGCTGGGGGTAGGGAGAGGATGGGATCTGAACCTAAGCAGCACATTCTCTTGGGTCATCATTAGCATCAAAATAGTAACTATTCCTATTAGTATAGGTTATAATAATGGGTTCATTTGTTAATCCAGGCACTGTGCATTTTCATCTCATTTAATTCTTACAAAAGCCCTGTGAGTTAGGATTATTATTGTCAACTCCACTTAATAGATGAGGAAGTTGATATATGGAGAGTCTGTAACTTCTCAGTTCACATTGTGAGAAGCTGAAACTTGAATCCAATCTAACTCTAAAGTGTAAAGGCCCTAAAACAGGAATGATCTGGAAACAGAAACAGCACCAGCAAAAAGTATAACTCCAAAGTAATGACTGGAGTCCCACAGATGGACGGCTACTCAGGCCCCCAATTCCAGAAATGGACCTAGGCTGCCATTTCTGTGTCCCAGTTGGTACTTGGTCTGGAGTTCTTGTATTTAATCATTCATTCATTCATTCATGCATTCACCCAGGAAATGTTTTGGGGGCTGGCACATAGTAAACACTCATCAAGTGCTAGCTATTATTATTATGGTAGTATTGCATACATAGTGACTAAGCAGTCAGTATAGCCAAGTGTTTAAGAGCATACGTTCTAAAACTAACTAATGGGACTTGCATCCTGGTTCTTATGTGACCTGGAAGTATTTGGTGAAGGGCACAGCTGACTGCCACACCACCTCATGGAGAGATTGTAAGGATTAACTGGTTTAGTATGCAGAAAATGCTTAGAACGGTGCTCAGCACACATGAAGTACCCATCCAGTGTTCGCTGTTATCACTGCTATGCATCCCCACAGCCTTGGCCTTTCCGAGGTGAGTGGGAAGCTGGAGCATCCATCTCCCACAAAGCCAGAGCTGTAAAGTGAGGGAAATGTCACCAGCGCCACCCACCTCGCTGTGTTATGGTGGTGACTAGATAATACATGTGGAATTTCTTCGCAGCTTTATTTTTCACAAGTAAGATATCATCCTAATATGGTTTTTGTATCTTGGGCCATTTGAGCTGCCATTAGCGACCTTGGGTAGGGTGCTTTCCTTCCGGGGACCTCAGCTGAAAAATGTGGGCATTGGGCTCCCTGAGGACTTCACACCTGCTGATGTGAACCTGGCTGGTCATCACTTTCTCCAGGGAAGCCTTAAATATCCTTTCCCAATAAGAAAAAGACCAACAACCTAAGAAAAAATGGGCAAAGGGCATAAACAAACTGCTCACAGGCAAATGCTTAAAATGGCCACTTGATTTTTAGAAAGATAATAGAAATGCCAGTTTTTAAAAATACAATGCTAAAGACCAACATGTATTCACACACCATTTTGGCAAGGATGTGACGATACATTAGGACAAGAAATGGGCAATATAGCTATCAAAATTTTAAATCACATGTGCTTTTACCCAGCATTTTTACTTCTGGACTTGTGTATTATATGTCCATAGATATATGAATAAAGGTATGCTTTGCAGCATTGTTTGGCAAAAGACTGGGAATAACCTAAATATCTGTTAAGTGGTGACTGATTTTAAAAATTATAGTACATCCATGCAATTGGAATATCAAGTAGCTATTAAATAGAAGAGCCATGTCCACATGTACTGATAGGGAACAATCTCCAAGAAATATTTAATGAAAAACTAAAGGAGCTCAATAGAGTGTAGAGGAATGCCGCCGTGCACGTTTGGATGCCGTGCATGTGCGTGCATGTGTGTGCCTACTTTCACCCAGATTATTTCTGGAAGGGCCACAGGAAAACTGTAAGAGTGGTTGCCTATGGAAAGGAGAACTGGAGGCTGAATTAAGGGTGGGAGGGATACTTTTCACTGAATGACTTTTGTACTGTGAATTTTACTCTATGCAGATATTACCTTTTAAAAAAATTAAAAGAGAAAAAAGGCATAGATTCCTCAGCTGCTGACCTATTGACTCAGAATCTCCAGGAATGCGCATTTTTAATAAGCTTCTCAGGCAGCCCTGATGGCCAGCCTGGCCTGAGTCATTGGACATTAGCCAGTTCTATAACTCAATGACAAGTGCCAGCTTCTGAGCAATAAGTGTGTCCTGAGTGGCCTTCCCAGGAGCCACGTCACATTTCACATCCTATTGATCTGTCTGCAGGTTGTACCAGTCAGTCAAGCTGATGTACTCTATTGGTATCTTCTTCACCTACGCTCTCCAGTTCCATGTCCCAGCTGAGATCATCATTCCATTTGCCATCTCCCAGGTGTCAGAGAACTGGGCGCTGTCTGTAGACCTGTCTGTCCGCACAGGCTTGGTCTGTCTCACCTGTGAGTAGGATAAAAGGGCACTCCTGTCCAAGGCTGTGGCTAGGAACCACGGTGCCTTCCCCACCATCACTGGCTCTGCCATTTGCCTTCTTTATGACCTAGGGCAAGATACTTCATCTCCCTGGACCTCAACTTTCCACCTACGTTCTTGGCTTAACAGAACTACAACATAGTAGATATTACAGTAATCTGTACACATAGAAAGTACACACTGGATGGCTTATGGGAGAAAGAATTATGATTCATTCAATCACACTCCTATGTGCCAGGCACTGTACTGACATTATCTAATTATCTAATACTCATGGCAGCTTAGCAACGTAATATAGAAAACTGTGGCCCAGAGAAATTAAGTAACATGCCAAATCATACAGTGCTAGATGACAGAGCCAGGATTTGAACAAAGATTGTGTAGCATCAAAGCCTACATCTTCCATTGAGCTATATTCTGACCTGTCATAAATTACAGTCAAATCCCCTATCACGAAGTGGTATTTAACTGTAGGGGAAAACCCCAAGGGGTTGATTTGTTAATGTCTTGGAGATAGTTTCTTGGGTGTGTCCTTTTCTTCCTTCCTTCCCTCCCTTCCATGCACTCATTCATTCAGTGTAATGTTAGGGCTGTTGTTAAGTGTTTGAGAAACGTCATAAACAGGGCTGGGGAATTCTTTCTCTGGAGCATGTTCAGAGAAAGAGTTTCAGAAAAGGTGCCCCAGGAGGAGTGAGCAAAAGAATTAGGGATGTTTTGCCTGGAGATGCAAAGGCTCAGGGAATTTCTATATCTGTCCTTGAACACCTGTGGGATTATTGTACAGAGAACCAATTTAGTCTTAAGGGCTCCAGGAGTCAGAGTTTAAAATTGAGGGAATCAAATCTCAGTACAGAATCAGGAGGAATTGTGGAACTCTTGGAGCTGTCCAGCAGCAGAACATGCTATCAAATAAAAAGCTTTAATAGCTGGAGTTCTAGAAGCAGAAACAGCACTCCTGCTTGAGTTAAGGTATTACAGACAGTTCTCAGTCTATACCAAGACTTCAAGAACCTGTTTTGAGGTTGTTCCTGATAGGAAGGGTGTAAGATGAAGAGAAAGATGGTGTAGTTCAGGATAATCAGTACAGGGGAGAGTGTGGCTAGAAACGTGCCCTGCTTCTGGTATACAATGAATGACCACTTCCTCCTCCTTTTTTTCATCAATTCTGTTATCCTTCATTCAACAACCATTTTTCAAGCACCTATTACATGCCTGACACTGTGCTAGGCACTAGGGATACAATAATGGACAATGAAGAAGACATGGCTCCTCTCCTCACAGGGCTTACAGTTGAGTGGCAAATACATGCAAGGAAATAGTTACAGCACATTGTGATGAATGTTAAGATAGTACATAATGATGTACCAGATGATGGTTGCAATTGTCAGTAGAGGACACCCTCTACACATAAAAGGGTCCTATAACTCAGGCTGGGCCAGGCCAGGGAGTTCTCTCCTGTGGAGTGATATATTAGTTAAGAACTAAAAGATAAGTGGGAGCTAGGTGGAGGAGAGAAGAATGTTCCACGTGCAGAGAGCCAGCTGTGCACAGACCCGGGGCAAGTATTTGCCTATGGCCCCTTTGGAGAAAGAAAAGCAATGGGGAGTGATGAGAGATGAGGTCAGAGCATATGGCAGGGCCCAGGTCTTAAGGGGTCTTGTGCTAAGGAGTTGGGCAATGTGGAGCAATGAAAGGGCTCTGAGTAGCAGGTTGGCATCACCAGAACTGAGCCTCTTAGAGCACTCCTCTGTCCTCCTTGCATTATAGCTTTCCTTGAACATATCTTCTCTGTCCCCTCAGTGTGAGCTCTCTTGCAGAACAGATGCTGATTTTTCTCTGTACTTCCTCTGGTAAGCAGCTTATTAAAATCTGATGATGGAAAGCTATGGACAGGGACCATGTCATCAGAAGGGTGATGGACTCCCAAGCGTGAGAGTCTATGAGTCTTTCTCATGCTCTGATTGGACATGTTGGAGCAATTTCAGAAAGACGTGATGTTTCCCTAAAGATCCAAAATCCAAACTTGTATGGATGCTTCCTAGAACATGTTTTCTCTAATTTGTTGATAGAAAAATCATATGGTTGTATAAATCATATATTTACTCATTCAAACATTATCAAAATTGGACTCCCTTGGAAAATTCATGATATGTGTTCATTGTATGTATAAGAGATGGAGATTTAAGAGTGTTTATAGAAGAGAAGGGCAGCCTAATGCTGTCTTCATGTTTTATGTCCTGCTTAATTACCAGAATCCTCTTACAAATAAGAAAATAAGTGGTTGAGATTTGGACCCCAATGGAACACTCTTGTTTTTTATCCATCCTTGCTTCTAGACAGAGTCTATATTATGTAGATGGGAAAAAGTTTGATTCAGTGTCTGGGTAAGAGTCGAGCATTTATTGAGCACCTACTGTGTGCCAAGTTCTTTTATGTACATGAGAGGCAGCATAGTAGAAAGAACCTGAGATCAGGCATCCCAGTGAATTCTCATCTCAGCTCTGCGTAATGTTGAGCAAGTCCTGTTTCCTTGAGGGCTCTAAATTTCCCCATTTCTACAATGAGGAGCTTACAACAGATAAGTGGTAGAGGAACCTTGTCAATAAATATTATCTGTGGAAAATCCAATAGATTAAATATAAAAGGAGAGTATTTGTATTGGCGGTTAAAACAGGAGTGGGAGTCTGGAGCCGTGGTGCCTGACCTATTGCTCGATCCTGCAGTAGACTCCTTCTCACCTCTCCAAAGCAGTCTCTGAGACATCTGTGGAATTCCAGTCCTCCAAAGCAATAATTTCTGAGCTCCCTTCTTGCAGGGACATTCAGCAGTTCTAAATTTCTCCTCTTGCTGCAGGTGTCTCAGCCATCCTCATCCCCCGCCTAGACTTGGTCATCTCCCTGGTGGGCTCCGTGAGCAGCAGTGCCCTGGCCCTCATCATCCCACCCTTACTGGAAATTATCACCTTTTACTCTGAGGACATGGACTGTGTCACCATTGCAAAAGACATCGTGATTAGCATCCTGGGCCTTTTGGGGTGTATATTTGGGACATACCAAGCCCTCTATGAGTTGACCCAACCTATCAACCATTCTATGGCCAACTCCACAGGTGTCTATGCATAATTATCTATTTTTATTCTAGTAGCTCTCCCTTCTTCCCGTTCCCTGTTTAACTTCCATGTGGATGTTATATACCTTCATCGAACGCCAACATCTCTATATCAATTAGTGGCTTTTTTATCTTTCCAAGAGAAATGCTGATGACACAAGTTAATACTGTTCACTCTCAAGCTGCACTGTTTTGGGTTTTGGATTTCTTTGGCAGTCTTTTGTAACTCTGAACCAAAATCATATTCAACCATTTGTATTATCAGCCTCATTTAATGAAAAAGGGGTGGCATTTGCCCCAATATCCCTGGAAACAGCAGCCAACCAAATGCAAAAGAAATTGTTTTCTCTATACTGAAGTAGTTGTCCTTAAAGCATCACATTTAGAAAAGAGTATATTGGGGGAAGGGAGTTTTCTATTTAGATATTCTAAGTGGAAGAGTCACAGACAGAACAAAATGGAATTTAGCAGTAACTTTGTCCAAACACTGGCTCTGCCACTGATTTACTATGGGACACTGGGCAAGTTTCTCCCTCTTTCTCAGTCTTAGTATTCCTGCCTATAAATAAAGGGTTGGACTAACTGATTATGAAGGGCTCTGTCAACTCCAACATTCTGAAAGTGAAAAAAAGAAATTATCCTCCAGTCACAAGGATTAACCATGCTAGTATTGGTAAGGATGTGGAGTAACTGAAACTCCATATGATGCTATTGTGAATGGAAAATGGTGAAACCACTTTGATAAACAGTTTGTAGTTTCTTTACAAGCTAAACATATACCTACCATATCATCCAATTATTCCACTCCAAGACATTTACCTTAAAAAAAAAAGGAAACATATACTCATAAAAAGACTTGTACACAAATGTTCACAGTAACTTTATTTGTAATAGCAAAACAGTGGGAAACAATCTAAATGTGTGCCAACAATCAAATTGTGATACATTCATACAATGGAATGCTACTCAGCAATGAACAGAAACAAACTGTTCACACACACAATAAAACAGATGAATCTCAAAGTAGTTATGCTGAGTGATAGAATCCAGACAAACAAAAAGAACAAACTATATGATTCTACTCATGTGTAAGTCCAGAAAATGCAAACTAATCTATTAAATCTCTGTAGTCACAGAGAGCAGCTCAGGGGTTGCTTGAGGGTGAGAGGAGCATGGGAAACATTTGGAAGTGATGGAGAACGTGTTCACTGTCTCAATTGTGAAGATAATGTTACAGGATTGTACAGATGTACACCAAATTGGACACTTGGACTATATGCAGCTTATTATATATCAGCATATAAAAGAAATTGAGGTATAAATTATACCTCAATAAAGCTGTTAAAAATAGAATGTGAAACCGTTCCATTTTAGTTTTTATGAAAAATCCGTCACGTGCATATAGTCAAGTAATTTTGAAGAATATACAGAACACAAAATGTCATAGGAATTTCCTCTCTCAATAAAGCTGTTAAAAATAGAATGTGAAATGGTTCCATTTTAGTTTTCATGAAAAATCCATCACATGCATATAGTCAAGTAATTTTGAAGAATATACAGAACACAAAATGTCATAGGAATTTCCTCTGAGTGGGCTGAATTAGGAGTGAAATTTTATGCTTTGTTTTTTTGCTTGCCTGTGTTGTTGCCTTGTTTAACAATGATGTATTGATTTCATAACTAAAGAAACATTATTGAGGGGGAAGTTATCAATGATTTGTTTCACTCTAACAGAAATAGCACTTTAAAAATTTTTTTATTGTGAACTGTAACACCCATGCGGGAAAGTATGTAAAGCATAAATCTACAGTATGATGCGTACTTACAGAGAACATCACTTTTCAAGCTTACCTTTCATTTCCATGATTGATATTATGGCTTCAATGACAGAAATTCGAGCTGGAGTTAGCAGAGTTCCCCTTCTGTAATGTATCATTTATTTACCAATGGTCAGATGTCAAACAACAACCTCTCAAAGGAGAGGTGGGGTAGCTACAGCATCACAAAGGAAAGAGAGGTGGAGAGGAGCATCCGAGCATCCTATCACTGGAAAACTATAAGCTCATAACAAACTCTTTGTTCTTTTGGGACCAAGACGATGAACTTGAAGAAGGTGAGGCTTTTCTTTTTTCCTCTCCCTCTCTCTTTTTTTTTTTTTCCCTCCCATTTGAGAATCCCTGGTAGGGAAGGTGAGGCTTTGAGGAACACATGGAAGCTTTACTATAGAATACGGAGCATTGAAATGGAGATGAGTCAGTGGTTTATGACTTGGGCGGTGGGGGTCAGGGGGTGCAGGCAGAGTTCATACACTTCATTAAGATTCTAATGAAAGATATGGCTCCTCCTTCCATAAAATTCACATATATGCATACATGCTAAATTTTGCATGCAATATCAGGAGCAATCACAAACCCCATGAAGTTACTAGACCCTCTGTTGCAAAAGAACCTCTGCAAAAAGGAATGCAAGAATTTCTGTTTCTCATGACATTGAAGGATCATCAGACAACCCTGGCTGTAAGGTTTAATGCAGAATAAAGCAACATGCAAAAGCAAATAAGGGAGGTAAGCTACAAGATAAGGAAACTCAGGCTACCATGTAACTGGTACAGAAAACACTTTCTGATTGCAGTCAGCAATTTGAGATCACTGACAGGACCCAAACTGGTCATTCCAGTTGTGGCAACCTAGGATAAATTCTCTGCTGCCACGTGCTTCTATGGCAAAAACTGCGACCTGGTAGTTAAAATAAAGATATCTGGGAGGATGCAGAGGATCTGGGGTGTTCCTGTCCCTTGGGACCTTCAGAATTATTTCCCTTTGCACTTCTATACTGGACAGACCTTCAGAATTATTTCCCTTTGCACTCCTATACTGGACTAATACGATCTATCTTCATATGATTGAGCTGGACTAGGGTTGGGGCATAGAGGAAAATGATATGTAAAATCAGTTTGAGAAGAGGCTGAATTGGATTTTCAACAAGGCCTCCGAAAGAAAGAAAAAGGAATGGGAGACTTGAGATTGCCAGGGAACACAAAAGATTGCTAAACAACATAAGCCTGAAGGGGGCAGGGCCTGGGGAAGTCACCCCAGTGAAAATGAGTCATTAAAAGCTGGCTACCAAGTGGACTTTGGTAACATGAGTGCAGTGGTTTGTAAGCCACCTGCCCTTGGGAAAGAAACTGACAGGCAACTCTCCAAGGATCTATAAGATTTGTCGTTGGCAAACCATGTCCTGGCTGTGCCTGACTCAAACCCACACAGGAGGCCTTTAAGCAGTTTCCCTGATCTGAATTCAAAAGTAAAAAAAAAAAAGGCGGACGCTCTCCCTGGTATACCCCAGTTGGAAGTGAAATTGCTGTGGAGGTATGAGTCAAGAGAAATTTCTCAGGTGGGCTCAAACTTAGGAAGGTGGACTTGCTGGTCAGAGAGATGAGCCACAGGCTCCCCACCTCTCCAGCCTCTTCTTGCACCAATAGCACCTTTTCCTTCCAGACACACCCTCTTTTATCCAGTTCCTCCAAAGCACCAAGTTCCCCTTGTTGCAGGGCCACCGCCCACGCTGTTCCCTCCATTCGGAACTCTCTTCCCCTACGTAATTCCTCATTTCTCAGATCTCAGCCGTCACTTCCTCAGGAAAATCTCAGTTCCCCTTGTTGCAGGGCCACCGCCCACGCTGTTCCCTCCATTCGGAACTCTCTTCCCCTCTCTTCCCCAACGTAATTCCTCCTCATTTCTCAGATCTCAGCCATCACTTCCTCAGGAAAATCTACTCTGAACTCACCCACTGACTCAGACTCTGCAGAAACTTCTATTTGTAATATATTTTGTAGTTGTAACATGTATTTGCATAAATGTTTATCTCCCTTCCTGTACTGACATTACATGACAGCAGAATCAAGTGCTTTTTTTTTTTCCTCAAAATGGAACTTTAGCAATATGTTTTTACAACTTTTTATCTTGAGAAACTTTAGACTTACAAAGGGTGGCAAAAATAATAGAGTTTCCACGTACCCTTCACTTATCTTTCACTAATATGAACATCTTACATAAAGTACAATTATCAAAACAAGTAATTAACATCGGCAAAATCCTATTTCTCATTCTTTTTCTAACCCAGCATCCAAACCAGGATCTCACAATGCATTTAGTCATTGTATTCACTTGAGTTAAACAAGTCACAGTTCAGTCTGTGACTTTTTCTGTCTTTTCTTATTTGTTTACGGCACTGACACTTTTGAAGTGTACTGGCCTGTTATCGTGTAGAGTGTCTCTTAGTTTGGGCTTGTCTGATCTTTTCTCACAATTACATTGAAATTATACATTTCTGATAAGAACGCCACAAAAGTGACATTGTCTTTCTCAGTGCATGACATGGGGAGGTACATGATGTCACTATGTCTTATTACTGGTGAGGTTAACTTGATCACTCGGTTAAGGTGTTGACTGCCAGGTTTCTGCACTATAAAGTTGCTATTTTTCCCTTTGTAATTAGTATCTTGTGAACAGATCTTAAAGCCACGCAAAATCCTGTTTCTTATCATACTTTTATCCACTACTTTAGCATCCATAGATGTTTCTTGTATGCAATTATTCCTATGGTGTTTGCCTAATGGTGACTTTTTTCTATTTCTATCATTCCTTCAACACTTAATTGAGATTCTCTTGTGTATGGGATTCTGTTGTGTATTTTATTCAATGGATTATTATAACCCATTACTGTCATTATATATTTTGTTGCTCAAACTGCCCATGAATTGGCCACAGAGTTCTTACAACTTCGTTTGGGTCCTTTCGATATACCCTCCATGCTCTCATTATCCACAATATATTTATTTTCTCAATCCTAATAAACACACTAAAATACTTTGTGAATTGCTAACCCCTACTCTTGTGAAAAACTGACTTACTAGACTACAGTATTTGTGTACAGTCCTTTTGTCTTTAGCTTGACAGTATCCCATCAAAATACTGTAACTTAGGTATTTTTCTCCCCCACCCTCTTCAGTGTGGTTGTATTTTTAACATAGTTCATTTGCTACTGTTTGTATTTTGTTTTGAATTCTCCTCATATCCTAGTTGATTTTAAATATTTTTGGGTATGAGAAACACTACTATGGTTCTAAGAGGCACAACTACACACACACAAAAAAAATAGTTAAAACTGTCCCACCCCTTCAATCCTTTATACTTTATCATTTCTCCCTTCTTTGCACTCTATCCCCTCCACCTTCCGTAGATAACTAATCTCGTTTGTTTCTCGCTAATCTTTCCTAATTTTGCACAAATGAACAGGACATATCTTTTCTTATATCCCCTTCCTTCTTCTATGAAAAGTAGCACATTATACTTTGCTTTTTGCACTTAACAATACCCTGAAAATAAGTCCACATCAATCCAGAGATCTTTCTTTTTTACAACTAAATAGTACTCCATCACATGGACATGCAAGTTTATTTAGCTATTCTTGTATTTGGAAGTTTACATAGTTTCCAGCATTTGCTGTCATAATGCTGCAGTGAATAACCGTGTGCGTATGTATTTTGGTGCTGCTGGAGGTGTATCCTCAAAGGAACTTCCCAGAAATGGAACAGTTGGGCCAAAGGGTAAGTGCTTTTGTAGATTTAAGTACTGATAAATTCCCCTCTGGAAGGGTTATATGAGGGTTCTTCAAAAAGTTCGTGGAAAAATAAAATTAAAAAGATACCAACTCTGAAGACCCCTCCTATCAGTCTGTATTCCTCCCGGCAGTGTATGAGAGCGCCCGTCCCCCTACAGCCTCACCTAAAAGAATGTGTTGTACTTTATCTTCATCAGTCTGAGAATGAGAAATGGTATTTCAATATTATTTCAATTTGCATTTCACTAATCATGAGTTTGAACATTTTCTCATGTTTAATGTCTATTTTTTATATCTTTATGTGAATGTATTTTCCCAATTTTTCTATCAGGAGTTTGGTCCTTTGTCCCTTAATTTTTAATTTCTTATATAGTAGGAATACTAACCATTCATCTGTCATATATGCCGCAAATATTTTCTCCCAGTCTTTTGACTTTATGTTTTGTGCTACACTTTTTTTCTCTTTACTGTCCCTTAATTTTTAATTTCTTATATAGTAGGAATACTAACCATTCATCTGTCATATATGCTGCAAATATTTTCTCCCAGTCTTTTGACTTTGTTTTGTGCCACACTTTTTTTCTCTTTATGTAATCAAATTAATCTTTTATTGCCTCTGGGTTTTTCAGCCATGTTTTCTTTTAGTATTTGTATGGTTTCACTTTCTTACATTTAGATCCTGGATCCATTTGGAGTTCATTCTTGCATATAGTGTGAAGTATGGATCTAATTTCAACTTTTTCCAAATGGTTTTCCAGTTGACTCAGCACCATTTATTAAAAAGTCTACTTTGCCCTGTGACTTGAGATGCCACCTTTAAATTCTCACCTCTCTACCCCAAGAGATCTCAAGGAACATTTGACCCATGAGCATGGCAGGCATAAAAAGATTAACTGAACTAATGAGATTCCATTCAAGAATGTGAACTAAAAAACAACCATGAGGATAAGGCTGAAAGATCCAATGGAGGGAAAAAAGGCTATGGAGATTATGATGTGAGGGGAATGCAAAATAGCAAACCAAGGCAGCTGGATGGTGATTGAGCAGAATGAAAAAAAGAGATAAGCAGCTCAGAAGACAGAGCCAGAAGAGCTAGTCTCCAGAATCTCCTCAGTTCATCTGCACCGCTGCAGCAAATCCTTCCAACAGTAACAGCCCACTGCAAATGAGCTTGTGAAATCCCAAAATGCAATCAATGAAATATGCAGCCAAGACAAAGGAGGGATTCTCAGCAAGTTAAAAAGATTTATTGCTATTCCAGGCTTTAAATGAGCCCAGAACTCAGGGCTGGTCCATGGGTCAGGAAGTTGTCGTGGTGTGACAGGGCAGTGGACAAACCAGGCAGCCTGATTTGAGCCCACCCTCTTGTCATTGGACCCCTGCTCCACAAAGCAGCTGCTGGTGGGACCAACTCTTTGGCACCTGCCCCATTTCCCCTGACAGCGCTCCAAAGCTGGGACCAGCTGCTCACAGCTCTGAGAGGCCCTATGGATCTGGCTCTATGGAGGGAGAAATGGTGCCAGAGAGGGAGTCTTGAGACTGAAAGGACAAGGTGTGGCCTTAGATCAGAGGTTGCAAACTGGCCACCCATGACACATCTGTTTGGCCCCTTTAGCCTGCATGGTGTTTAAAAAGAATAGTTGCTGATATTTTAAAATTGTAAAATTTCATATAAAAATCTGGATTTGAGGCTAGGGGAAAAAAATTATACTATCTGGCAATACTGCACCCACGACATCTGGCAATATCTAGATAGCAGCTGGCCCCACGGACTAGATGTGCCATCCTGGATTATATCCCCAACTCAAACTCAAGCTGAGACTGGGCCTCAGCTGACTTGTATCATCAATACATATGTGCTGTCATATTTAGTATAGTATAAGAAGTATTTATTGTATCCATTGTATGTTCTATCTTTATCAAAAAAAGGAAAAATGAAAGTCAAGCTTGGAAGCAACATGTTTCTGGTGGTCCTTGTCACTCATTCATGTTTCTTGCTTGACCCTGCAGGCACCTGAGTTTGTAAATGATCTAAAACATAGAGAGAATTCCTAAATATCTCCCCCAAGGGTCCACCCCCACTACACACGCCCTGCCTCTCCAGGGTATCCTGTGCCCCTTTGTTAATTGGGCAAACTTAGAAAAGAATAAAAAATTAATCACAGAAGTTAATGGAGGAATAAACTAAGATCAACTATATTAGCCTCTTCATTGTAAGAGAGAGTTGGAGTAAAACAAAAATGTTAATATTCTCACTCTGCTTTTAAGTCAGTGACCAGAAAAAAAAAAAAGAGAAAGTCATAAAAATCCTTCAGGAGGCCAAGATTGGGTCAGTCTGAACAAGAGGTCCCAAAACACATTGGTTCCCATTCCCTGGCTGTTTTGGAGACGCATGAAGCTTTTAGAGAGAAAGCCACAGGGGTGGGAGGAAAGTGACGTTGCCAGCCCAACAGAT